>NW_015543492.1:1021556-1046378 GCF_001515605.1 Sinocyclocheilus anshuiensis
CACATTTTATTTATATAAAATACAAAATGTTATTAAATAATATTTAAGTCGAACTACTTTATAATGATTTATAAACTGGAATGTTACTGTTATGTTAGACGTTTAACTTGTGTTAAAAAGTCTATGAAAAAAATCTATAAAAATATTAAATATTATTTAACATATAAAATATTACAAAATGTATTCAAAATGTAATATTTTAAATAAATGTTATCAAATGTAATACAAAAGAGCTGGACTCACGCTACGATCCAGTGCCACGACTTGGCAAAGTCCTCGAAGATCCGCAGGCCGACGTCTTTGATGTTGAAGCTGTTGGTCAGGTCGCTGTGAACACAGACGCAGAGACGCGGGTGAGAATCACCAACAAAATAACCACTGTGTGCTCCAGCACCGACAGACCCGTGCGTCCCGGGGTGGAGAGCTGCTTTGTCCCTTTGTAAAGCTGAAGAGACTTTACAAAGCATTTGTCAAAGCTCACAAATTAAGCTCTGGAAGAAGCCACAGATGGACTAGAACCTCAAAATCCACTACAGCTACACATCCTTCACCCTACAGAGAGACACAACACAGACAGACAGACAGACAGACAGACGTCTACTGCTACACATGGACACTAACTGTCACTCACTTTGTCACCCCTCCAGCACTGGCAACAAGAGAGACACGCGTCAGTATCACACAAACAGACATGCATTAATAACTGTATTTTGGGGAATAATGTGTTCTCAGAAGTGAGCTAATTTTGACAAAACCCCCATTTGTGGACATACTTGATTGTAAAAACAACATATAAAAGAATCAAATCATATATTCTTCAGTATAAAAAAGGTTAGTGTGTGGGACTGAGTCAGTCCCTAATATTTATAATTAGCTGTATAAAATAAAAGTCTATAGCATGTACCCATTTAGATTTAATATAATAGATGATTTATACAATCGTTCAGTGTTTTTGATCAGCTGATATCCGGTGGACATGATGGTCAAAAGCTAAATAATGCAAAACAGATTATCACAAATGAGATGGACAGAAATGGCTGATTTAATCTAATTAAATACAAAATTACATTTTGTACAAAATTATTGAAAACGTATGTGTCAATATGTGTTAACCCCTGAAAAATAACATGGCAAGAAGAATTAAGCGCTTTGGTTAAACAGCGTTATTTTAGTATTATATATATTTTCATAATATTTATTAATATTTTAAATCTGCTTTTATTTTATTTTATACAGTCTTTTTTTTATAAAGTTTTGCACAAGTTTTAGTCATTTTTTTATATCTTGAGTTTTTTGTTGTTGTTTGAAGTATTCATATTTTATTTAATTTTAGCTTTCTTTCAATTAAAGATAATTATTTTTAATAGTTTTGGTGTTAGTTAACAATAACAACATTGCTGTTAATCAGCCAAACAATTATTAAAACTTTCTGTTAAACAGTGTTATTTTAGTATTGTTTACATACTATTAGAATTTTTATTAATTAATTGGCTTATATTTTCAAATTTTCCGTTTTTATTTTACGTTTTTTTCATCTAATACTTATATATTTCTCAGCTTTTTTTAATAGAAAACTTTTTTTTTTAAGCTTTCATTTATTTTAGTTTTAGCAATTTAATACTTTCACTTAATCTTATTTCATTTGGTTGCCAAGACAACAGTTCCTGCGGTTTTTAAGTTTAAAATTTTCATCTAATATTTATACATTTTATTTTATTTCAGCTTTATTTCAATTAATGAAAACGACTTTTAATAGTTTTAGTTAACAATAACAATAATCACTGTTGTTAATCAGCTGATAATCTCAAAATGACCAAATATTGATGAATCAGTCGACGACTAGTGTGTAAATCAGGATTTTTAGTCCATAACAAGTATTGATATGTTAAGTTTATTAGTGTGTGTGTGTGTGTGTGTGTATTTACCCTGTGGCATTCCTGATCGCTGCCAAAGTCTGATTTGCATCCAATCCAGGAAGAGTGAAGTTTGTGGGAATGTTACTGGGATTATACGCATTTCCTCCCAAACTGGGCAAACACCGGCCCAGCACTAGACAGACAGACAGACAAATAGACAGAAGATTGAGGACATTATAAAGATGAGTAAATCACATGGTGTTCAGTGACTCTATTCTTCATCTTCTGTCACTCACCAGAGGTTGTTGGCATGTAGAAAAAAGGACACAACTCTTTATTTACAATGTCCATAGACGACTGAGAGAGAGATAAATACAGAGACACCGAAAGGTGTAAGAAAACAACCACATTTTGATCATTTTTCCTTATTAGATGACATACGCCCTCATTTACACAAACACACTCACATATCGAGTGCCTTGCAGCTGGAAGGACGGGACGCAGTACTCCTGTTTGAAATAATTGGCTGGGTTTGCGCTTGGTGAGTGGGCGAGAGGAGACAAAATCCAGAACTCTGACGGACACGACTTCACACACACCTACAACAGACAAACACAAACATCACGATTCATGAAATATTGGGTTTTTTCACAGCTCTGGATGCTTAAAAGAGTTTTCACTTCACTCAAGCACCAACTTTGTCTCAGATGTTTCTCCTAAAATTCCTTAGGAAAAATAAACAGACACAAAACAGTCAATATCTGTCATATGATAAGAATTTAGAGCTATAAAATTAATGTTGAAAAATTACTATTTTAGTACATCATGTTACTAAATATAACTGAGAAGTGAAAAACTTAAATTGTATGTGTGTGTGTGTGTGTGTGTGTGTGTGTGTGTATGTGTATGTGTGTGTGTGTGTGTGTATGTATGTGTGTATGTATGTGTGTGTGTGTATGTATGTGTATATGTATGTAAGTATGTATATATGTATATAAAATATACACATTCAGATACATTTTTATTTTATATGTTGAATTAGTTTTGTGTGTGTGTGTGTAAATATATCTTAATCACATTTCACATGTTTAATTCTTATTTCATATGCAGATATGTTACCCAATCATAGCAGTGGGTGTTTACATTGAAGTCTTAAAGGAGACACGCCCCTATTAAATGGAGTGTTCAAACCAAAGGGTCAAAAAGAACTTCGAAAACAGCCATTTGTTTCTAAATTATGACTGTTTTTGGTATGAAAATCTTATCAATAATATTATAAGTGGAGCTCAGGGAAAATGCTAAAAGAATTCAAATAAAGATCTGGTACCTGTGTGGTGGGACACTGGAGACCCTGCAGAGCTGCAGCCATGACGTTTGTCGCTGTGGCACATTTGATGATGTCGAAGTACATGACGTTGGGTTTGTCCCTGAGAGACAGACGGACATGAGCATCAAATGACTGAAACACACTGATGTTTGACTTCTCTAAAACGACTGACGACTGGCGAATCTCACTTGTTCTGTCCGATTCCACAGAACATTCCCGTGGAGTTCCTGGGATACAGCACATGTCGAGGATCTCCATACAGCCAGGCTACAGAAACAAACCATTTCACATGAAATACACACATCAACTATGTTAATTAGCAGAAGAAACATTTATTCTGCACTATTAAATGAGAACAGAACATGATTAATTTGTTTCATAATCTGAGCTGAATAATGACACTAGTGTCTTCTGTAGAACTGCTTTACAGTTGAAATTTAATCAGTTTAATAATAAATTAACTTTGCAACACATGTTATTTTCCTGTCTATTGATGTAAATCTGCTTTGAAACAATCTGTTTTCCATAAAACGCTATAGAAATACATGTGACTTGATTACTGTGTTTAGGAGTTTTTTTAGACAGTTTGCTTCATGTTGTCCATAACAACACATCTGAACCGTGGTTCATATTCACTTGATTTAGTAAACTGTAACTGCTGATTGCAATTAGTTCTATGAAAAAGTCCTTAGACTCTTAATTAGTGTTTGGTTTGCTCTTCATTATCATCTCAGAGACAGTTTAATGAGACCTAACACACTATCACACAGATGTCAAGAGTAAATACTGATGTTTTAGATGATAAACTGTTAACCGTCACATCTAAAGACATGACAAAACTTTTCATTCAGTCACATTATTTTAACATAATGCAACATTTTTATATAATACATTATAATATAATAATATAATTGTGCATCTGTCTTTGAATATATTTTATCTATTCTGAAGAATCGACTCCCTTTCAATAATATAATATTTGTGCATCTGTCTTTTGTTTATATTTTATCTAGTGCAAAATTCAGAACTGAATTTTATCTCCCTTTCAATTCATGGAATTTGAATTGAATTGGCCACGGCAGGAAGTTGAATTGCAATTCTAAGAAAACAAACACAGGTAATGCATTCTGGGAAATGAAGTAGTCTTCTATCTTGGTCCACAAAAGGTCACTTCCATACATTCAAATTCAAATGCAGTTCCGCATTCTGTTTGCAACTGTAAACTCAGTACTTTAAATTGAATAAAAAAATTATAATTAAAATCCTACATTCCAAATGGAATTCTTATGGTTTCGATAGTTGAGTTGAGAAATGAAATGAAATAAAATGTAAAATTATTAATTAATAAGGAAAATTTCTAAAGTATTTTATGTTGTTGTTGTTGTTGTTTGAGGGTTAATGTTAGGGTATGGCAATTATAATTAGTTTTACATCAAAACATATTCAGATTTTACATTTTAAGAGTCAAATAAACTTGTGTCTGTGTGTTTTCTACTTTCAGCAGAAACAATCACATTGAGTTACCCATAACCCCTTGCCCTTTCCAGTATTTGCATATTGCACATTATGGGAGGCAGACCGAGTTCAATTTCCATATTGCTTTCAGGTCAAAGTAAACACAGCGCCAATACACACAGAGTTCACAGTATGTGTGTGCCTGTGTGCTGAACAGCGATGAGAGATAGACAGAGACAGGAAGACACAATAACAGATGATCAGACAGATAGACACAGAAATGGAGAAATGAACTTACCCAGAATTCCTACCACAATGTAACCGGCGATGACCAGCATGAACAGAACGCAGCATATGATGTCTGTACAGCTCCTACAGACACACAAGACACAAGCACACACCTTACAAAACCACTCCAGATCATAATTCATCACAAATTCAAAAGAAAGACAAAATTGTGCATTTTTTTTTTAGAACCGTTAAAGGAATAGTTCACCCAAAAAAATGAAAAAATTAGCTGAAAATTTACTCACCCTCCCCTAGTAAAAAAGTAATATATTTAAAACATATTTACTTCATACTAAGTATAGTTCAAATCTTTTAACATATTTACCGACATATCGCTCGAGACTTACTGATATAAAAATTATAATTAAACTTTATTTGGAGTATACTTGTGCACAATGCACATTTCTTAATATTAAGCCTAAAATGTGTTTTAATGTCACTATTGATGAGGATTGTATGATCTTTGAATAATATCCGTCTTTAAATGCAAGATATTTAAAGTGTACCTAAAGTATACCTGCAATAGTTCCACTTTAGGACAATCAAATATACTTCAGTATGTCTTTAGTTGGACTTCAGCACTACTTCCGCACAATTACAGTACATTAAGTACAAAATTAGTTGTTCCAATTTAGCAGACTTTAAGTATACCAGTTTAGTATAGTAAAAGTACTATTGCAGAGTATTTTTAGTAAGTACATAAATATGTGAATGTATTTGTAGTACACTTAGCATGAAATAAATGTATTTCAAATACATTTTAGTATATTTATTTTTCACCAAGGTCAGGCCATGGAAGATGTTGATAAGTTTGTTTATTCATCAGTATAGTTTGGAGAAATGTAGCATTACAACACTTGCTCAAATGTCTAATGGATCCTCTGCAGTGAATGGGTGCCGTCAGAATGAGTCCAAACAGCTGAGAAAAACATAATTTGAAACACATCCATTGCTAAACAAGTGTTGCAATGCTAAATTTCTCCAAATCTGTTCTGATGAAGAAGAAAAAATACATTTTCTATTTCTAAAAATTCTATTTTTCTATTTAAATTTTCATTTTTGGGTGAACTATTCCTTTAAGATGTTTTTGCATTATGACAATTAAACATTAAATTAAATTTCAATACAATTGTTTTTACATCATAATATTATGTTGTATTACCTAATTTATAGGCTACTGAAAAAAATGTAAATGTAAAAAATTTAAATGAGAATTATTATAAATATAGAATAATTACAAAACTCAGAGATAAAACATACTGTTATGAAATTAGCATCACAATGCAAAAAAATAGGCCTTTTCTTCAAATCAAAATATAATTTGTCTTTTTTCTTTTGATTTTGTGGACATAC
Source organism: Sinocyclocheilus anshuiensis (assembly GCF_001515605.1). Classification (NCBI taxonomy): domain Eukaryota; kingdom Metazoa; phylum Chordata; class Actinopteri; order Cypriniformes; family Cyprinidae; genus Sinocyclocheilus; species Sinocyclocheilus anshuiensis. Next base: position 1,027,836 of record NW_015543492.1, read on the forward strand.
ATTCATGAGATTGACACATACGCACCTGTTGTGAATGGGGCCGGTGAATGTGGGGTCAAACTGAGTTGGTTCACCTGAAAAACAAGCAGAGTTTAGATCGGTGGTCAGTGTGTGCCAATGATGAGTGTTTATTGGTGGTGTTACACATCGTAGATTCTCAGTCAGACACTCATAATGGATCTCTACAGAGTGTGTGTGACCTGCCATATTTGTATCCACATAATTTTTTTTGGGTTTGATTGTTTGCTTTGATAAACCAGTTTAGCAGGAACTACAAATCAAAAGAAAACCATTCGTGAAAGTGAAGTATTTGGCTTCCTTCATAAAACATTTAGTTCCCACTGAATGGCAGTAATGCAGGTGCAGAAACACCAGTGTTATTTCACTATCATTGAGATATTATAGTTTTTATCAATAGTTTGAAGTTCTTTTGTGTGTTATATTTTTCATCGTCATTTTAGTTTTAGTTAAAGTTTTCGAATTTTCTTCTGTTTTTGTAATTTTTTTTAGTTTTAATATAGTTTTATTCATTTTTTTCTGTTTTCATTATTTTAGTACATCATTTTAGTACATTTAGTACAGAAATCATTTGTCATACTTAAATTATTTAAAAAATGAAGAACAGGTCTCACTAAGTACGAGTCAAATAAAATAGACTGTTTAAGTTCAAATGTAATTGACTGTATAAGGCACAGTGTATATTTTATGTGCTGCAATTAGTCATTATTTATTTTGACTTTTTTGCCATTTTTAATCATCTTTAGCTTCTTTGCCCTTCATTTTAAATGGTCCTGCGGTGTGACAATTTGTACAATTATAAAATACTGCTTGCAGACTACATATTTAGTCATTTTAAAAATGAATTTTAAAGGGGCCATATGATGCGATTTCAATTTTTCCTTTCTCTTTGGAGTGTTACAAGCTCTTGGTGCATAAAGAAGATCTGTAAAGTTGCAAAGACTAAAGTCTCAAATCCAAAGAGATATTCTTTATAAAAGTTAAGAGTCAATCACGCCTACCTAAAACGGCTCGTTCTAACACGCCCCCACATACCTACCTCACTATGTGGGAAGATTTGCATAACGCCTCCCAAATGTTCATGCAAAGAAAGAAGGCGTAACTTTTATTCTCGTTGTAGTATTGTTGTTGCCGCCGCCGCCATGTTGTGAAGGCGCTGTGTGTTTCGTTGTGAAAGCGAGACTACTATGTTTGGTCTTCAAAAGAGGACACAACTAGAAATCAGTAGTTAAGTTGTATTTACAACACTGTTCCAGAACAGTTCAACCCAAATATTCAGATGTGTGCAGCACATTTTATGGAGGACGAGGACTGTTTCCTGGGAGAGTAGCCTACAATGCCGGTGTCTGTTTCTATAAAGTGGGGCAATTCCAACTTTGCAAGGACAGTCTGGCGCTTCTGACTCACAGTCTGTAAGTACGTTTTCATATTTAAAAAGTTTGCCACTGACGATTCAAACGCAAGTTTTGGGCAGTGTAGAGTAGCGCTTGTTGTTTGTCATTTCTCCGATCACAAATGCAGACATGGTTTTATGTTTACGCAGCGCGATACGCAACGCAATGCGTAAAAAAGACAATATCAATAATGTACAGTATGTGGAAAATAATGTGTTTTTTTCCACACATTGCATTACACCAAATAGACAAAATAATAGTCTTTTTAGCAACGTCATATGACCCCTTTAATGATTATTTCTAACAAGTATTTTAGATGGAGTTTGTGATGTCATGTGTGACTGCCTGTTAGTCGTCTGTGAGGGTTTGTTGCCTGGCAGCTGTAGTGTTTCATGTTACTTTAATGCCACACATGGGTATTAAACCGTCAAATACAAACACTGAAGCTTTTCTACCCTTTAAACTGGAGAGGAAAAAAAAGACAGATGGAATAAAAAAGGGGATGATTTGAATATCATTTGAATTCAAAGATGGAGCCAAACTGCAGACACAAACTAATCATGAGTGTTCCTGTACACTTCCTCTCATGAAACCTGCTGATCAGGACGGGCGCTTCGTGTGACCGGATCTTCAGGATGTTCCTGAATATCATCATTTACTGAGCATGACTCTGATCATGCTGCATATGAGCGTTTGTGTTCATGTCCACATGTACACCTATGATCATTTACTAGAGAAGAAAGTCAAAATATTAATCCACTATTTTGTAGAGGTGGGGGCGGGGTCAAAACGACGATTTTCACCTGAGATTCTGAGCCAGATTACAGGAGGGTAAAAATGACTTCAGAAAGATGGCAGCATCATTGTGTTATTTTTACACAGAGATTGGAGGGGTTTGTTAGTAAAATCTGTTGACTTTAGCAATCTGGTAACAATTTACAATAAGGTTCCATTAGTTAATGTTTGTTAATGTATTAACTAACATGCAATGAACAATACATTACAGTATTTATTCATCTTTGTTAATGTTAGTTAATGAAAATACAGTTGTTCGTTGTTAGTTCATGTTAATTCACAGTTGAATTTTTACCCATTTTCAATGGTTGAAGACCAAACGTAGTAACTGTGCATACAGCTGTTACTCATACGCATATGGGACTTAATAAAAGCAAAATCTTTGAATGAAAAATTTAATTCTCATCAACAAGTACAAAATATTACCATAAGCTAAACTCATAGTTAATACTATAGTAGTAATGTTAATGCGCAAGTTGCTTATTATTTTGTAGATGTAATGGTTGGATTTAAAATGAAAGCAGTTCATCAGTCAAGCTGATGAAAAAAAATCATTAGATTGATCGCAATAAATTATTTGTGTTAATCTAACTACTCAGTGGCTTCTTCAATGTAAGTCTGTTGAAGACTGTATGTGAGTTTAATATCTGGATGTCCACACATCTAAACACAATGCAACATAAAACATGTTCAAAATGTTGACATGAGCCAGAAATACCAGAGCTGACTGGTCTCAGGTCCTGTAGACAAATTCTTTGATCCTAAACATGCATCTTTCTTGTAATTACTTAAATGAGTTACTCTGCAAGCGTGTTAAAAATCACTTGCTTTGTTAACTTAAGGCACACGATTAAGTGATGCTGTAAATGAGTATGAATGGAAGAAGTCACAACAAAAAAGCAGGAAACTTACTCTTTAAAGCTCTGTGTGACTCATGAGCCCACAGACGTGTGTTTAACACCGGGATATACAGCATTAAATCAACCACAAACACCTCAGTAAATATTAATAAACCACAACAACTTGCAACTAGAAAGTCAAACTAGTTTTGCATGGCTTTTCTCAACTCTAAAAATATATGCAACACCATACAAAAGTTTGGGTTTGTAAGATTAAATGTTTTTGAAAAATCTTTTTTGCTCACTAAGGCTGCATTTATTTGATCAAAAATACAGTAATACAGTAATATAGTGAAATATTATTATTATTTAAAATAACCGTTTTCTATATAAACATATGTAAAATGTAATTTATTCCTTTAAGTCAAAGCTGGATTTTCAGCATCATTACTCCAGTCTTCAGTGTCACATGATCTTCAGAAATCATTCTAATATGCTGATATGCTGCTCAAGAAACATTTCTGATTATTATCAATGCTGAAAACAGTTGTGCTGCTTCAGATTTTTTGTGGAAACTGCCATACATTTTATTTTTCAGGATTCTTTGATGAATAAAAAAGTTCAAAAGAACAGCCTTTATTTGAAAAAGAAGTCTTTGTAAAACTTTAAATGTCTTTACTGTCACTTTTGATCAATTTAATGCATCCTTGTTTAAAAAAAAAAAAAATAGATAAAATAAATAAATAAAACCCTATACTGACCCCAAATTTTTGAATGGTACTGTATGTATAAAGGAATAAAAATTGTGTGCCATGGGAGCAAAAATCATGCCAGACCAACCTGTTTCTCAACAATCCAGTGTACAATCCAGTATCACATTACACTCAACACAGACACACACGGTTATTTGCCTTTAGGACACAGAACATGTTCGCTGTCAGAGACATTTACAGCATCTTGTAAAAGAAAGGCTATAGATTTTATGTGTGGTTTTATGTAGAGTTCATTGTGTGAAGCATTACAGGGGCTTACAGTAAACCACACACACACCCTGATCAGAGATCACACACATGCTTACAAGTGTACCTAGAATAGACAGCAATGAACTACAATGAATTACAATAATTCTGTTGAATTTTGTAGGAAACAACAGGAAACCTGAGCTAATTTTCCAAAAAAAAAAAAAAAACTATGTCAGTAGTTGAAAGCTGAACCTCATCTTCTTTGAGCTATAGTTTTAGGATGAAACTGCCTCGAGATGCGAATGAAACCTGGCGAACCTCCCTTCTCAATGTCAAAAATTATTAAAGTAATGTTCTGTTCAGTTTTCTTTTAGGGTGTGGGTTAGTCTGTAGTTATTTTAATTAACTTAAGAGTTGTGATGAAACGGAAGTAGCAATAGATCTTTTTTTCTTGTATGGCACCTACATCTGTTTAAAATGGATTTAGAAAAATTGTAGGGAGGAGACTTGTTTCTATTTGTCGGTTGTTGATTGGATATTGAGATGTGGGCATGGCACTCCAAAAATATATGTGAGCTTGCAGATGATTGTAAGAAAGAGGCGGGGTTTAGGAGAACAAAATGATTGGAGAAGTCTTGCATACGTCATCAGAAAGAGGTCTGTCATTTTACCAGAAGATTTAGTTTGCCAAAAAGCTAAAACTTAATTTAGTACCAAAAAAAATATGAGGTTAAAAATTGAATACATTTTAAAAATGAAATGTACGCATAGAGGAATCGTTCAGAATAAGATCAATAACATGCATTTAGATAACAGATAGTTTGAATTGTCATTTCACGCCAACTTTAATATAAAGCAACAGAAGTCAAAATTTGGGGGTGGGGGGGGTGGTGGGGGATCTGACAAAACCTCCCTTGCAGACATTTGGGGTGTAATTTGAAAATTGTTTCATAAATAAAGCAAATACTTTTTCTTTTCTTTATTTTTTTAAGGCAAGACACTAGAAGCAAAAACATAGTTTTTTCATGCACTGGATAATTTTGAGATTTTGGGCTATGTTACTTTTCATAGTGGAAAGAAAACATGCAATAAACATGTAATAAACAAGTACATGTTTATTTTATTGCACTTTATATGTTTGCATCTGTAGATTTCAGTTGAAATACATATCTTTAAAGGCTGTGAGATTTTCTCCTCCAGTGCAGCGGTACTTATATACTTTACAGTTTGATTCTATTTGATTCTATTTTTATCTATTTTCTGAAGGTTTTTAGGGGTTTGTTAATATACATTTCCCCTGACTTTAAACAACATTTTTCTGATTTATGGAATAAAAGCAGATATCCAAAATCACCTCTAATATGTCAACAAAATTAAACAATTTTGAAAGATTGGTTTTATCCAATATTCACATTTATGTTCTGGAATTGTATGCAAATTAGGGGTGTGCGATATATATCGTCTGCGATAATATCGTAATTGTTGTTTTAACGATGTGCAATTTGACATTATCGAGTATTTTGCAAAAACCATTCAAAACATCCCTACAGAGCGCACGCATACATTACGTGAAGTCTAGACTAGTGCGTGTGCGCATTTAGTGTGTTTTCTTTCATGTCAATATCGCACACCCCTAATGCAAATGTGTGCATATTTAATTAGATGAAGCATCATTTGCATATTTAAACATATACATGCATATTTAAAACTTTTAATACAAACAATGTTTGCAATTCTTAATGTGATCAATCAACTTGGGAAGTATGGTTGAAAACGTTTGGTTATTATTATTTTTTGATTTGGTTATTTACTTTTTTTTTTTTTTTACTCTATCCGCCTGGGATGCCTTACCATAAAATGCGAAAATGTTTCCTTAAAGTAAGGGTTAATGAGTGGGTGAGATTAAAACTAGCTTTATATACAGCATAAACAAAAGTGTTGTGGTGTGTGTGTGTGTGTGTGTGTGTGTGTGTGTGTGTGCGCGTTTTTGTGACAAAGGTATGACATAGGTATTACAAGGAGAAGGTGACTTTTCAGGACATTACCCCATGTCCCCACTTTTCAAAACGCTTATAAATCACACAAAATGGAGTGTATTGAAAATCTGAAATAGCACAAAGTTTCCTGTGAGGGGTAGGTTTAGGGGTAGGGTTGGTGTAGGGCAATAGAATATACGGTCTGTACAGTATAAAAACCATTACGCCTATGGGATGTCCCCACTTTTCACAAAAACAAACCTGTGTGCTGTGTGTGTTGTGTGTGTTATTATCATATCTTTCAGAAATTATTTCCACACTTCAAAAAAAAAAGAAAAAAGAAAAATAAATGCTAAAATGACATCAGCTGTTCTAAAACACACCATGCGTGTGAGAATGTGCGTGTGTTTATGAATATTTGATTCTTGCTGTTTTAAATGTTGACCAACAGGCTTGTTATCCAGTGACTGAACCACCAAGAAATGTCTTATCTCCAGCATTCTCTTATACTGACGCACACTGGGTGACCAGGAAGAAAACATACCCATGATCGACTGACATAAACACCACAGATCAGAGTAAACAGAGAAAAAACTAAAAGAAAAAACTAAAAAAACTAGACACGTCTCTTTCCTGTTTCTCAAATTTACACAGGAAGAAGAGCATTGAGACATTTGTATGTTGAAACAACGATGAGAAGTCATACTCCAATGCTCAAGAATGACTTCTTTATCCATTAAGGCATCATGAAGCAGGTATATGGGTTTTTCTTAACTATCAAGGTATCGTAAAGATTGACATCTGAGCTAATGGTTTGAGCTGTGACTTCACAACAGCATCTCAGACAGTGAATTCTCTGAACAGACTGCAGATATTGTCCTGTCAGAATGAAGGGCGCAGAATGATCAGTTTTTACAGGTTTGGAGCGTTTATGTCGGTTTAATATAAGGGCTGGATCAGGTTCACAAGCTCACCCTTTACAAAACAAGCCATTGTTTGCAAGAGTCACTGTGAATACACACGTGTTTACTTTATACTTAACTAAAGGATATGCCATTAACATTTGTACTAATATTATTTTTAATTATCACAGACCACCAAAAAAAAGTCATCCTAAACACATGGATAAAGATTTTAAAAACTCTCTCTCTGTATGCATATATAGAGAAATATAAAATTTGTTAATATATATATATATAATTTTGAATGGTATCATATAAATACAAGTTTAATATATTATATTATATTTTATAATATATATATTAAATATTATATACACACACAAACACTTTAGAGCACAGGAGAGCTAGGAAAAATATAAAATATACAGTATTCACTATGGAAATATTACCTTTTACGATTATATTAATTTCCAGGCAAGTACTTCACAGTTGTTCATTTCCCTGATACTGCATGACCTGCCAACTTCTATCATATATTGATTATAGCCTATACTGTAACACTGAAGTAGGTATGAACTCATGGCCTGTTGCATTATAGCGGATCCTCCTGAGAAATGCTCTCACTGTACTCAGAAACAGTCTTACCATACTCGGGGTTGTTTTGCTCTTCCTCCTGTTTCTTACGGCCCATCTTTTCACTTCGCGATCATGTGTCTGAAATAAAAACCGTGTGAAACGTTCTCGAGCTGTTTCACTGCTCTTCGGCGTTCATCTCAATCTCTTACTTTTGCTGCTGTTGTATTGTCGGTAAATCTTTGGTGGAGTAACTAAGCGCCGTGGTGACGTCACGGGGCACCTGCCGCTGCGCGCTGCGCGAGCTCACCTGACGCCTTGACGCGTCCTCTACAGGTGCATGGTTATTACAGCCTGAGAAACTTTACTTTGTTTTACAGGATGGAGAGTTTGCAGCTTTTCGGTTCGTGCAACTCAAACTGTGTTTTGTCAAACTGTTTCAACGACGCTTTAAATACAACGTTGATGTTTTGTTATTATCATATCTTTCAGAAATTATTTCCACACTTCAAAAAAAAAAGAAAAACAGCTATTAAATGCTAAAATGACATCAGCTGTTCTAAAACACACCATGCGTGTGAGAATGTGCGTGTGTTTATGAATATTTGATTCTTGCTGTTTTAAATGTTGACCAACAGGCTTGTTATCCAGTGACTGAACCACCAAGAAATGTCTTATCTCCAGCATTCTCTTATACTGACGCACACTGGGTGACCAGGAAGAAAACATACCCATGATCGACTGACATAAACACCACAGATCAGAGTAAACAGAGAAAAAACTAAAAGAAAAAACTAGATCTTTAACACACGTCTCTTTCCTGTTTCTCAAATTTACACAGGAAGAAGAGCATTGAGACATTTGTATGTTGAAACAACGATGAGAAGTCATACTCCAATGCTCAAGAATGACTTCTTTATCCATTAAGGCATCATGAAGCAGGTATATGGGTTTTTCTTAACTATCAAGGTATCGTAAAGATTGACATCTGAGCTAATGGTTTGAGCTGTGACTTCACAACAGCATCTCAGACAGTGAATTCTCTGAACAGACTGCAGATATTGTCCTGTCAGAATGAAGGGCGCAGAATGATCAGTTTTTACAGGTTTGGAGCGTTTATGTCGGTTTAATATAAGGGCTGGATCAGGTTCACAAGCTCACCCTTTACAAAACAAGCCATTGTTTGCAAGAGTCACTGTGAATACACACGTGTTTACTTTATACTTAACTAAAGGATATGCCATTAACATTTGTACTAATATTATTTTTAATTATCACAGACCACCAAAAAAAAGTCATCCTAAACACATGGATAAAGATTTTAAAAACTCTCTCTCTGTATGCATATATAGAGAAATATAAAATTTGTTAATATATATATATATAATTTTGAATGGTATCATATAAATACAAGTTTAATATATTATATTATATTTTATAATATATATATTAAATATTATATACACACACAAACACTTTAGAGCACAGGAGAGCTAGGAAAAATATAAAATATACAGTATTCACTATGGAAATATTACCTTTTACGATTATATTAATTTCCAGGCAAGTACTTCACAGTTGTTCATTTCCCTGATACTGCATGACCTGCCAACTTCTATCATATATTGATTATAGCCTATACTGTAACACTGAAGTAGGTATGAACTCATGGCCTGTTGCATTATAGCGGATCCTCCTGAGAAATGCTCTCACTGTACTCAGAAACAGTCTTACCATACTCGGGGTTGTTTTGCTCTTCCTCCTGTTTCTTACGGCCCATCTTTTCACTTCGCGATCATGTGTCTGAAATAAAAACCGTGTGAAACGTTCTCGAGCTGTTTCACTGCTCTTCGGCGTTCATCTCAATCTCTTACTTTTGCTGCTGTTGTATTGTCGGTAAATCTTTGGTGGAGTAACTAAGCGCCGTGGTGACGTCACGGGGCACCTGCCGCTGCGCGCTGCGCGAGCTCACCTGACGCCTTGACGCGTCCTCTACAGGTGCATGGTTATTACAGCCTGAGAAACTTTACTTTGTTTTACAGGATGGAGAGTTTGCAGCTTTTCGGTTCGTGCAACTCAAACTGTGTTTTGTCAAACTGTTTCAACGACGCTTTAAATACAACGTTGATGTTTGTGACAGATTTTTAATAAAGCGACACAATAAATACAAACAAAACAAACAAATAAATATTATAAGTGGCTTTTGTTGTATTGATGCGCTGTGTGCTGTATAAGGCGAAATCAGGTCATTTCAACACAGATCCATCCAAAAGGGAATTTCGCCTTAAAGATTCAGTTCAGTTGTTCACATGAAACACAAAAATCTTGTTTTCAAAAATGACTTTTGCATGTGAAATTATGCATATATAGAGAAACATAAAAATTGTTTATATATATATATATATATATATATATATAATTTTCAATGGTATCATATAAATACAAGTTTAATATTTTATATATAGAGAGAGAGAGAGCAGCTGAGTCCTTAACCATCTTCAAGAAACGACTAAAAACTCATATATTTTGTGTGTGTGTGTGTGTGTGTTTAAAGGTTACACTGGCTAAGTGGATTTGTTTAAAAAAAGTCAAGTATAGGCCTAATTAAGCACTTATTTTTTTATTATTTTTTTAGCACTTATACTGTACATGCATTTACACTGCACTTACAAATTGCATGAATAATGCTATGAGATTAATGTTTAAATATAAAAACTGGAATACAGAAATATGAACAGATAGAAAAAAAATAGAATACTTTTAAATATGAAACTACAATTACAGTAGGTGGCGGGTTATTCTTTCAAAACAACTGATTTAAACTGTTTTAATGAATTGATCAGTCAACGTAAGTCGACACTGGATGAGCAGAGAGCAAATCCACGGTTCTGATAGATATGATTTTAATGCGCATGAAAACTGAAAACAAATAAAAACATTGATTCGGGGCTTCAGCTCCTTCAGCTCACCTCTAGAGCCGCCCCTGGTTTGAACCAGACTGTATAAAAAACGTTTGAACGCTGCTAAAATAGTTTATATTTAACCTTCATGTGTGCATATATTGTATATTTACTGTACTCTTTTTTTTATGTCATGAAACTGGTGGAGTTCAAACAAAATAAGTATAAACTAAATAATAGACAGCTTCTGTTTACTATCTTTAGATTTCACTGTTATCCTCATTTCACAACACAGTAGAGTTAAGACTGATAACACTGACCCTGGATTATTGATTTATCTGTACAGTAATCCAGACTCTTATCAGAAATGAGTACTACAATCCACTCAATGACACACTTTTTGACTAATAATACAAGTCAACACATGAGGAAGAATGTGCAATATGAAAACTGTAAAATATCATGTAAATTGTGTGGTGAATAAATATGGTATTTATCAAAGTACCACAATGTCACCATCTAAAACCTTCACTGTACTATGGTACCACCTCAGTATCACTTCTAATGGTAATTTATGATTCTACAGTAGTAATAAAAACAATAATTGAACTATTGCATTTGATTACCATGGTAAATTGTGATTTGTGAGAACAACGACAAAAGGAGAAGACATTTCTGTATCAAACAGTATTTATTAAAACAATTAGACATACAAAAAAAACTCACTATTTTTAATGCAAAAGAGGGTCTGTTTGTGATCTGATGACAGTTTGCATAAAATCACAGGTTTTGCAACATTTCCCCTCCTAGTCCGAGCAGGAATGACGGCCTTGAATTTGAATGTCACTTCCTGGTGGTATTTTCAAAAGGCATTTGCGTGGGCTGAACTTCAGGCCGTTGTGTCATTTCATAGTTTCCTGTGTCCTGTCAGATGGAAGAAATGCAAAGATGCAAACACAACCTTCACTGTGATAATTGCATGTAAGCACACGTTTGAGAGCTGTACATGTGTGCGTCCCATTTCAGGGTTTCATCACGAGGGTCCTAACACAGGGAGTCCGGCTTCACCGGCTGTTTCGGGACAGACTTCCAGACGGGCCAGCCGGCTCTGCTCCAGTGCGATGGCCTCCGCCGAATGTTTGCATTTCTCTGAGCCGCACTGACAGGTGAAGTATTTGCTCTTGATGTCCCAGAAACGATCGCCGTAATCAAACCTGTCGGAGATAAAAAAAAAAAAAATCAGTCATCATAAAACAAACAGGAGGAAAATGTATTAACAGGAACAGGATGCAAATACAACCGATTCCTAGGGATCGAGCCGTGAGGTTGTGTGCCATAAAACCATAAAGCAATTAAATAGTGTTCACCTGTGAGATTACAAACAATCATCTCTCACCCGAGCTCCTGTCCGGTGAAAATGTCTCTGGAGCTGAAGAAGGCGATGCGAGGGAAGCGCAGGTCCTGGTGCAGCATGAACACACGTACGGGGATGATGTTGGGGTCACACAGGTGGTTTATAAAGCGGCTGATGTTACCGTAGTAACGGGCGTCAATACAGTACACCTCACCATCCTGAGACAGACAGGGTTATTATAGTTAACTAAAGCTATTAAAAACATTTTCGTTAACTGAAATAACGTATAAATAAAAATGAAAATATTAGATGAAAAACTTTGTTGAAACACTAAAATCACTAACTAGAAATAAAAAATAAAACTGAAATAAAATAAACTTAAACCTAAATAGTAATTACAGAATAATAATTAAAGATAAAAGCAAAGATCAAAATTGCTAAAAGTTTTACTAAAACGAAAATGAAAATGAGACAGAAATTATAAAAATAAAAGCAAATTCGATATATCAAAAACTATAATTGTATATAATGTAAATAATACAAAACTTTATAAAAATAAAGGTAAAAAACTAATTAAATATATTAATATAAACTATAATATGTAATGTATATAATAATAATAATAAAAACAAACATTAATTAGATGTATGTTGCCTTGGCAACTGACTGAAATATGTTTCAGTTGAAGCAGTAAAATTAATAACTGAAAATAAATAAGAACTATAGCCAAACTAAAATAAATGTAAATATAAATAGTAATATTAAAAAAATGAATAAAAATGACAGAGAATGGATATATGTACTATGAATATATATTATTGTTCTATATTTTACTTGTGAATTTTGGAGCATGTACTTTTTTTTGTAACGGATTCAGAGAAAAATGAATTTTTTTATTTAATCTCATTTTAATTTTGTTCGTTTTTTGCTCAACGTATTGAAACATGTTATATTGTCTTTCATCTCTCTCTGATCGAAAAATATCAATAAAAAGGAGTTATATACTAAAAATGACAAACAGAGCAAAATTACTACATTTTACTAAAGTGAAAATCAAAATGAAACAAATTATAAAAATAAAAGCTAATTCAATATATTAATAAAAACTATAATAGAATATAATGTAAATAATAATAATAATAATAATAATAATAAACAAAAATGCCTTGGCAACTGACTGAAATAAATTGGAAGCACTAGAATGAATAACTGAACATAAATCGAAAACTAAAACTGAAATAAAACTTAAATCACATTGAAATCTAAATAGTAATATAAAAAAGGTTAAAAATTACGCACAAATAAACAAAAATTTAAATGAAATTATATAAATAAAAGCTAATTCAGTAAATTAATAAAAACAACAATAATATGTAAAGTATACAATATATAAACCATCTGATGGCCTGGTATTCCAGATAATAGATGCTGATAGTGTGGCTCTTGTAGTGTGAGTACAAAATATTACTCACATTGCACATAGATGGGTTTTATACTGCATTGCATTTTGCATCAAAGCACATGGATAGCCAGCATGCATGCTGCTTTTGGGCAGGAAATCAAAACATTTTTTCAGTGGTTTTCAAATTCGTTATGTATTTGTATATAGCTTTTCACAATGCACTTTGTTTAAAAGCAGATGCTAATGTTTATAATATCTTAATATCTTCATGCCTTATAGTCGCATTTATCAGATTAGAGCTGTGTGATATTATAGTTACATTTAGCTAGACTTGTGTGGCTCTTGGTGTCAATAGTCTCGCTGCAAATGTGTGTCAGCGATTGCATGTGTTGCATGATTTTGTCACTCCTTTTGTAAACATGTCTTCAATCTGGCCTGAAATCAGTGACACGACACCTTGTTGTCCAGGTCAAAGAGGTACGAATCGTCCTCCCTCACGTCTGCTTCTGCGTCAGAGATCAGCTCGCCAACATACCTGCAGAAATACAGCAGAAATCACAGGCTTAAACCGGCCTGAGCTGGTCTGTCAAGCTGGTCTCCACAGGTCTGAATGGCTTTACTCACTCGCAGATGAAACTTCCTTGAGGAATGTCCTGAAGCGCTCTGACGCCCCATCCCATCTTCTCCGTTCGGTAGAGCTGCAGACGCACCCTGAAACACACAATCCACTTCAGCCTGCAGCTTATGCAAAAGTGCTTTCTTTAAAAAACCTGAGGTTCATTTGACATGCAAATCATCTCAACTCAGCAAATTTATTATGAAAATAATCCCGGCTTACTTGATTCCAGCTTGAACCACTCGGTTCTTGCAGGCCTTATGGCAGGAGCAGGCCATGTTGCACTCGAAGATCAGAGGAGGCTCGATTTTATTAAACTCCTGAAGGAGGCGATGATCCTACGAGAACACATGTTTGCTGTCACACAGCCTTCGTTCTCTCATTTTAGATCTTATCGTGGGGATGAAGCAGTATTTTACCTTGTCGTACCAGCAGCGGATGCTGAGCTGCCCGCAGAGACAGTTACTGGAGGAACAGTCGTCTGTACAGCTGCAGTGCTGAAACAAACACACCAAACAGCTGTCTAGAAAATCAGCTCTGAATTTCTGCAGCACACAGATGACTGCAAATATATATATATAAGTAACAGAAAAAAAAATTGTGGGTTTTTTGTTTCTATTGTCCTAAGTCTTTTCTCTAAGGGGTTTATTTTTATTTATCTGCAAATAAGTTTTTTTTTTTTTTTATTATTGACATTGATTTGATAACAGATCCCTCTTTTTGGTTGGTTTAGTCATAAAAGTGTCTGAATTGATTTGAAAAAGAGTCTGAATCAATTACAGCTGAGAGATCATTTCCATGAATCAGTTGTTTTAAAAGTCAATTTCAATGAATCAATTCAAAGCAATGATTTGTTTGCACCATATTTCAAGACTGGAAGTAACAGAATAAAGCTTTTTTTGAAAGTTTAGAAAGTAATACTTTTATTAATCAAGGATACATTAAATGAATCAGTGAGAGTAAAGACATTTATAATGTTACAAAAGATTTCTATTTCAAATAAATGCTGTTCATTTGAACTTTCTATTCATCAATCCCGAGTTTCCACAAAAGCAGCACAACTGTTTTCAACGCTGATAATAATCAGAAATGTTTCTCGAGCAGCACATCAGCATATTAAAATGATTTCTGAAGGATCATGTGACACTGAAGACTGGAGTAATGATGCTGAAAATTCAGCTGCGCATCACTGCAATTAATTACATTTTACAATGTATTCACGTAGAAAACAGCTATTTTAAATGGTAATAATATTTCACAAGATTACTGATTTTACTGAATTTTTGAACAAATAAATGCAGCCTTGGTGAGCATTAAAAATCTAACCGAGCCCAAGGTTGCTGAGTGTTGTGTGAAGTATGTGTGTTTTGTGTATGGACTGGCACCTGCAGGTGTGTGATGTTGCGGTCGATGTTCATGGTGGATGTTTCACAGTTCTCTGCGATGTATTTGTAGTCAGACGGACAGCCTTCATCATCAACGCCGTTAACACACGGGATGGGAACGTTCTCATAACCCTGAGCCACGTCACTACACATACATACACACACACACACACACACCAGTGTTATTAACTAAAACTAAAAGTATTAAAAGTAGTTTGCAAAAATTGAAATAAAGCTGACATAAAATAATTTTAATGATATTAGAAGAAAAACTTAAGCTTAAAATATTACTTTTGCAACTAACTAAAAATAAACACATTTAAGTTGAAGTACTAAAATGGGAAAAAACAAATAATATCAATATTAATAAAAATTATATATTCTATATAATTATATATATTAATACAAATTAATATATTTATTAATATATTTCTAACAATAATATTTCTATAATTTACTAAAAGTAAAATATAAATAAAAAGAAGTAGAAATATTAAAAATAATAAAAAATTGACTTAAAAACATACCAAAATGCCTAAAACCTAAATTAAAATGTGAAATTTTGCCTTGGCAACTGACTGAAATAAATAAGTATCAGTTGAAGTAATAAAATTACTAAAAAAAAAAAAGAAAAAAAAATATGTTAAAGCTAAATATATTTTAAGAAAAATAAAAACTAATAAAAATGACCAAAGTACATACAATTGCTAAAACCTAAATTAAAATGATAAATGTTGCCTTGCCAACTAACTGAATAAATAAATAAGTTGAATAAGTTGTTGTAACTAACCGGAAAAAGTTGAAGTACTAAAATTACTAAAACTAAAAAAAAAAAAAGATTAAAAATATTATAAAAAATATATATTTTTTAAATTATATAAAACAAAAAAATCTAACAAAAATAAAAATGACAAAAGCATGACAAAACTCAAAATTAAAATCTAATTCAAATGAAAACGGAAAATATAAAAATAAAAGCTAATTCAAAATATGAAGAAATAACAGTAGTTCATAAATAAATACTCAAATGTATTCATTTCATATTTCATTCTCCATATTAAAGACCACACACTGACCTGCATATGATCCTCTCTGTCCGTACAATGCGATTGGCGATTCCTCTACGCAACTTCCTGTTAATCTGTAGCGCCACCCAGACGGGTGTGTCAGAGCGGGCGAGAGAGAGCGGCGTGTCGCCCTCCTTATTCATAATGTCGATGTCAGCACCACGAGAAAGAAACAGCCTGGAGTAAAGACGAACAGAAGATGTCAGATGAGCCTACGACACCAAAAACAGCTTTCAGGCGGCGTTTGACCCACGTGACGCAGTCGATGTAGCCCTCGCGAGCGGCGATGTGCAGCGGCGTGTCTCCGTGCAGGTTAACGGACGACAGAGGACAGCCGGCGTTCAGGATCAGCTCCGCTATCTCAGCGCTGCCCGAGAACGACGCCCAGTGCAGACAAACGTTCATCTCCTGCACAGACAGACAGACTTTGTGAGAGCGCCGTCGCATTTCCTGCCAGACTCACAGGATTCATAAGACTCACTTTGTCTCGGAGCGTGACGTTGGCTCCTCTGTTGAGCAGAGCTCTGATCACGTCTATATGTCGGTGTTCTGCCGCCCAGATGATGGGCGTCCAACCGCCGCTATCCTGAAACACAGAGATGAGGTGAAAACTAGGAAAGCTTATTTCCACCACAAAATGTTAACTACAATTGCAAGTTTATAACTCACAATTCAGAGAAGAAAAGTCTTATTATTCATTACAAGAAAAAAATTTGCAATTCTAAAAATAAAAAAAATATCCGAACTGAGAGCTATAAAACTCATAATTGTGAGAAAAAAAGTGTTTTTATTCTGCCACGGAATAAAAAAATTGGGACTTTTGAGAAAAAAAAACAGAATGGCAAGATATAAACTTATAATTCTAAGAAAAAAAGTCAGAGTTGTTATGAGATGTTAACTCACATATGTGAGTTTATAACTTGCAATTCCGCAAAGACAAGTCGAGTTGCAATTCTGAGAAGAAAAGTCAAAATATACACTCATAATTGCGAGAAAAATAAGTCAAGTCTTGTGAGCTTGTTTCCGTCATGGAATACAAAAATAAAAAAAAATTCATTTCACAATTCAGAATTTTTTTCTCTCAATTACAAGTTAAAAATCTCACAATCTTAGACTTTTTTTGCAATTCTGAATTGAGAGACATAAAATCAGAATTATCTCGCAATTGCGAGTTTGTGAGAAGAAAAGTCTTATTGTGAGTTCATAATCGTGATATACAACTGCTATTATGAGAAGAAGAGTCTGAATTGTGAGATATAAACTCTTAATTGTGAGAAAAATAATCTGCATTGTGATTTTGTTTCTGCTATGGAATAAAAAAAAGTAATTGCTACTTTTTAATCTCATAATTCTATAAAAAAAAAAAAACTCTGAAAAAAAAAGTCAGAGCTCTGAGATATGAATAATCGCAAGACGTTAACTCGCAATTAGGAGTTTATATCTTGCAATTCGGAGAAGAAAGTTTATAACTTGTAATTGCATTTCTGAGAAGAAAAGTTCAAATTGTGAGACGTCAACTTCCAAAAAGTTAGAATTGTGAAATTGTTTCCACCACATAATAAAAAGGTAATTGTGACTTTTTTAATTCCGGCTATATATATTTTTTGTATTCTGAGAAAAAAGTCAGAAATGTGAGATATGGGCTCAGAATTGTGAGTTAATATCTCGCAATTCTGAGTTTGTCTCACAATTCTAAAAAGAAGTCTGAATTATTTAAAGGCCGCAATTACCTTCTTAATTGTTTTATTCCATTGTGGAAACCAGCTTCCATAGAAAACATCTGAGTTGATGAGCTCAGAAACACACCTGTGCGTTTATATCCACCTGTCCGGTGCTCAGTAACAGCATCACCACCTCCAGATTTCCCAGTTTGGCAGCGTGATGGAGGCCTGTGGATCCGTCCTCTTCCTGGACAACAAACACAGACGATTCAGCACTCACACACTCACAACAGAGCATGATGCTCACAACATCAAGGACATGGTTCTGATTCATGCATGAACTGATCAAATGCACACCTTGAATACAACACAAGTTGCTTTGAATAAAGGTGTCTGCCAAAATGCATTAATGTAAATGTAACTTCACACAAAACTAGAAGATTTATATTTATTGTTTACCTCTTTTTTTTTTTAAACAAGTAACATGTGGTTTGGGCTATTTTCAAGTCAAGGACTGCTGGTATATGAGGAATAATTGACCCCAGACTGCTGAATTTTTAAAAATGAACCCAAACTCAGAATGTAACAGCAATTACACTTAACATGCATTATTTTCCCATTGGCCCGTTGTCAGTTATCATCAAGGGCTCTGAATCAGGAGAGTGTGTGTGTGTGTGTGTGTGTGTGTGTGTGTGATTC
>NW_015543492.1:1046555-1051083 GCF_001515605.1 Sinocyclocheilus anshuiensis
ACACACCGTGAACACACACCCGGAGCAGTGGGCAGCCATTTTCACTGCGGCGCCCGGGGGTTCAGTGCTTTGCTCAATGGTCTCACCTCAGTCAAGGTACTGAAAGTGGAAAAGAGTGCTGTACATTCACTCCCCCACCGACAATCCCTGCCGGTACACAGACTCGAACCTGCAACCTTTGGGTTACAAGTCCGACTCTCTAAACATCAGGCCATGACTACCCCAAACACAACAGGCTCATTACTTAAAAAAAACAACAATTCTTTTCTGCAGGGATTCCCAAACGTTTTTGTCAGCCTTTGACCTGAAATATTGTCTTGAAGCCCCCCCCCAAGATTTTAATTTAATATTTTAATAATTTAACAACACACATCTTCTCTAATGTCAGCTAATGGTCACATGACAAGCAGATAAATAATCACAATATTTTATTATTATAATTTGTTTAGTAAATGCTTAAGTTTGATCATTTTTATTATTTATTTTAATTTAGCATTTTTATGATTTAATTAATTACATAATTTATTTTGATTGTTTTACTTTCAAATTATGTATTTTCATTTGGCATTTTTATGGTTTAACCAATTAAGAAATATATAATTAAGTATTTTATTTTGATAATTTAAAAATAAAATAGTCAAATTAAATAAAGTACTTAATTAATAAATCAAAATTAAAACCCATAATTTTTTAATAAAAAAATAATTTTAATAATTTTATCATTTTAATTTTAAATAAAAAAATTAAATAATTTATGTCTCAATTATTACTAAGTATTTTATTTTGATTGTTATTATTTTATAATTAATTATTTTGATTTAGCATTTTTATTATTTAATTATTACTATGTATTTAATGATTGTTTTTATTTGAAAATTATTTTACTTTAGCATTTTTATTAATTAATTATTACTATAAAATTTATAATGATTGTTTCTATTTTTAAATAATCTTCATTTAGCATTTTCATGACTTAAATAATTATTTTAATAATTGAAAAATAAAAACAAATCAAAACACTTAATAATCAATTAAATCAAAATTAAAATACATAATTTTAAAACAAAAACTGTACTAAAAATTCTAATTTTGCATTTTTATGACTTTATTATTACTAGGTATTTATTTTTGACTGTCCTTATTTTATAATTCTGTATTTTAAGTTAGCATTTTTATGATTTAATTAATTATTACCAAGTATTTTATTTTGATTGTTTTTTATTTTAAAATTATGTTTTTTAATTTTGCAATTTTTGTAAGGGTTTTATTTTGATGGTTCTTATTTTCCATTTTATGATTTAATTAATTATTACCTTTCTCCATCACAAACCCCAGTTTGGGAAACCCTGCTCTAGAGAATCATCACCATATGATCAATCTAATCACCATTACAGTGCAGCAGATGTTTAAAACTCATGAAAGTGTTGTGAAAGTAAAGCTCACCTGTATGAGCAGGTAACAGACCTCCAGCAGACCCCTCTGAGCGGCCGCATGCAGAGCGCAGCGTCTGTTCTGAGAGTCTGACTGATACGACGGGTCGATGCCCTCCACTGACAGACACACAGAGACAATATCAGCTCTGATGCTGAAAACTTCAACAGATGTGTGATATATATATATATATATATATATATATACGTACTGAGCATGAGCAGAACTCGCTGAGCTTCACCCTGTTTGGCTGCAGGACAGAGCTGACGGGGATGAAAGCGCAGCTTCTTCCTCCTGACCAATCAGAAAGAGCCAAGCAGATCACATGACAATGCCATCACCTTTTGCCTGAGTATGTTCAGAATAGCACACTACGATATGGTTTTTGCCTCAATTCTGTGCACTGTGTGTTGTTTTTTCTGCATGCATACAAGTGTCATTTTAGTATAACTGACATACTATTATAGTTGTCAATATTTTGAATTAGAATTTATTTTTATATTTTCTGTATTCATTTTAATTTTAGTTACAATTTTTGTAATTTTGTTGTTTTTGTCATTTTGTTTTGCAAATGTGTAATTTAAATATTAACCTAAAATTCCTGTATTAAAGCTAATAGGACAGCTCACAAAAAAATAAAAGTCTAAATAAATATTATTCTGTCTTTATTTACTAGCTATTACAAACCTTGATGCCTTTATTTGTGGCAGTGTTATTTTAGTATCATCGATATACAGTACTATGATTTGAATTAGAATTTATTTGATATTTAAATTTTCTGTTTACACTTTAATTTTAGTTACAGTTTTAGTATTTTTTTTGTTTACACAATTTTAGTTATTTTAGTACTTCAAGCTAAACTAGAAGAAAATGAGAAATGGTCATGGAAAACCTGGATACTGGAGGAGTTTTTAATATTGTGATTTATAGACCTTGAAAAATCATGGAAATTGATAAAATCTTAAAAAATATTTATAATAAATATACTTTTTCTGGTTTTGTCAAGTCATGTCAAATTTCTATTTGTAAGCAAAAATAATCTAAAGTTCAAGTTAAACTAAACAAAAATAAGAAATGTTTCCTTGGCAGCTAGCCGGTTGGTTTTAGTTTTAGTTAACGATAATAAGCCTGATGCATACAACACCCAGGTACCCATCCACAAAATGTGCAGTGAAATACCGTATCCCATAATGCAATGCACTCTCAGTGTGACGACTGAACCAGGAATGATAGAATCTGTCATTCTGAACATCTATTTCTTCACTCATTATTTGTTTAAACTGATATTAATATATAAACCTCTCGGTGTCCTGTGTGAGAATGGCTCTCTGTAGTGCCGCCCTCCTGTCTCCAGGTGGAAGTGCGCTGGGACACACGGGCTTCCCATTGGGCAGGACGAGCGATGGTCCCACACTGTCCACTCCGCCGTCACCCAGGGCGACCACATCCTCTACCCCGCCCCCTCCTGGAGTGCCATTGGCCGGCTGAGTTTGAAGCTCCGCCCCCTTTCTTACATCTCCACGACAATGCATCCTTGCACTGTGTGGAAAAAAACATCAAAGACAGTTTAAAATTTCCTATTAAATATATTTGTTCATTAGCAAATTGCAAAACCTGTTTTTTAGTTACAAACTAACATTAGAGAACAACCCCCCACTTGTTTTTTTTATTAATAAATAAATGTAAAAAATTGATAAATATTAATAAATAAAAATTAATAAATACATTAATTTATTTTTAAAAAATTCTATAATGCGGGATGTTTTTAAAGGTTTTTTATTAGAGGAGATTTTTTGAAGCGATAACAGTAAACTTAAATATGCGCTATTTTACTATTAAGCAACGCATATAACTCACTTGATCGGTTCGCCCATCTTCTTCTCGTTGTTTAGCACCCGTGATGTGGCCGCGAGCGCGGAGGGAAGTAGCGAGGGTGTGGTCGTGGTGGACGACGCACTTGCAGTGACCACGTTAGACCCTGAAGAGGGCACTGCAGGAGGGATGGTGACCTCACGTGCCTCTGACGCATCCTCACCACAATGAGGGCAGAACAGCAGGCCGACGCCCACTCCTCCTCGACTCCGCCCACAGCCCAGCACTGACACACAGCCCCGGTGGAAGCGGTGAGTAATGTGAACGTCCGGGCAACATTCAAGAAACGTTCCCTGCGTGTGAAGTGAAAAGGAGGATCTTTTAGCTTTCTGTTTGTGAGCTGATGAAAAGCTAATAATCAATTAAATCATGAAATGCTAAATTAAAATAATAAATAATTAAAAAATAAAAACAATCAAAATAAAACACTTACTAAAAAATTATGACATTTGTTTGTTTTTACATTTTTATTACTTTTACATATTGTGCCTTTAATTTTCGCCGCTAGAGGGCGCATATTCAAAATAAACAAAGGCATAGTTTGATGACGCTGTGACTGAGTGTGGAATCATGGGAGTTGTCGTCTTCATCCCCACAGCCGATTCAATCCGACGGGACTCGGGCAGAAATCATGTTCATGGATGAGCTAATGATTTATTAACGTAGTAGAATGAAGCAGGATGAGGCTGAAAGCCGTCGAAGCGAAACGAGGCCGCTGAACGAGCGTGACACACGGCTCGAAAGCAGCAGAGCTTTTATTATGCCACAGTCGACCGCTTCCGCTCCTTCCGGTCGTGCGTATGTGGGGTAAAGCAGCGGAGCTTTTATTATGCCACAGTCGACCGCTTCCGCTCCTTCCGGTCGTGCGTATGTGGGGTAAAGCAGCGGAGCTTTTATTATGCCACAGTCGACCGCTTCCGCTCCTTCCGGTCGTGCGTATGTGGGGTAAAGCAGCGGAGCTTTTATTATGCCACAGTCGACCGCTTCCGCTCCTTCCGGTCGTGCGTATGTGGGGTAAAGCAGCGGAGCTTTTATTATGCCACAGTCGACCGCTTCCGCTCCTTCCGGTCGTGCGTATGTGGGGTAAAGCAGCGGAGCTTTTATTATGCCACAGTCGACCGCTTCCGCTCCTTCCGGTCGTGCGTATGTGGGGTAAAGCAGCGGAGCTTTTATTATGCCACAGTCGACCGCTTCCGCTCCTTCCGGTCGTGCGTATGTGGGGTAA
>NW_015543492.1:1052633-1054440 GCF_001515605.1 Sinocyclocheilus anshuiensis
CGACCGCTTCCGCTCCTTCTGGTCGTGTGTATGTGGGGTAAAGCAGCACTGTTTTATCATACTAGATACGTTTGAAAGTTCTGTTATAATGCTACTCTGTGCGGTCGTCACCGGTCTATTAAAACACACAACATATTAAAGCGTCTTTGGTGGAAATGGAGGGGTTATGACGTCATTGGCAGGCGACACAATGACACTATGGACACGGTCCGTGTCACTAGTTAAAATGGCTTATTTCTCTGGATTTAAACATTCTTCGAAACATTTGGGATAATGTAAGTACACAAGTCAGCAAAATATATAACACTGTTCTAGTGGTTTTTGGATATTTTAATAAAAAAACTTACATATTGTGCCTTTAAATTACTATTACTAAAAAATGGAAAAAATAAAAACTAATTGAAAATATACTACAATAGCACTGCCTCATGCATATAATTTTGTTATTTTAGTATTATTGAGATACTATTATAGTTTTTAATAATAGTTTTAATTAGTTTTTATTTTTATATTTTCCGTTTTCATTGTAATTTTGAAGTTTTAGTCATTTTGTTGCACATTTGTCATTTTTATTAGTTTTATTAAAATGTCTATATAGTTTTTATTTATTTTTATTTTTTAGTTCTAGTTATTATAGTACATCAAGTTGAACTAAATGAAAATAAGAAATGTTGCCATGGCAACTAAATTTTCATTCATTTAAATTTTCAAGTTCATACGTTTTTTTTTGTTTTATTTAACTATAATAAACCTGCTGTGTTGTATGGAAAACAGCTGTTTAGAAATACTTATACTGTGTGAAAAAAACTTATTTAATTTAAAGGGATAGTTCACCTTTTACTCACCCTCATGTTGTTCCAAACCTATATGAATTTCTGTCTTCTGTTGAACACAAAAGAAGATATTTTGAAGAATGGTAACCAGCTGCTGGTAGCCACTGACTTCCACAGTATTTTCGTCAATATAGCAAAAGTCAGTTGCTACCAGCAAACTCATACAGCTTTGGAACATCTTGAAGGTGAGTAATTGATGACAGTAATGTCCTTTTTTGGTGAACTATCTCTTTAAATTACAACATACAACATGAGGGTGATTAAATAATGAGTTTTCCTTTTTTTTTATTTCTTCCCATAACATGGTTGTTGTGGTCAGAGACACTCACAGAAAGGCAGAAGTATCCGCAGCCCGGACAGCAGTGATGTTTCACCATGTGTGAACGGTGCGTCTCACACAACACCATTAAAGACACGCGGCTGGATGGACGCATCGTCTCCCCCTTCACGATCACTTTGGTGCAGCCCACCAGCTGAAACACACAGAGGACGGGAGGAACCACATGAGAGAGATGGGGGCGTGATCAGTCACTCAGCACAAACATACTTTTTCCAAACCACAGCGAGCTGCTTTTACTGTCTTTATTGCAACATTTGAACCCAATCCTGTTCATTTTAACTTATAAACCACTGAAGACAGACCAACTGTGAGCTACGAGGTTGTTAAATGATGGTATTTGCTTCTGTTGAAGCCATCAGCTGACATTACCCATGATTCTGCAGAGAAATCTCCACCAATCAGAACTGCAATGAGCGAATTGCACTAAAAAAGCACCTACCCCAATGAAGCACTTCAAATTAGTTAACATACATATACATATTTTACCTATAAATATACTAGGGCTGCACGATAAATCGCATGCGATATTTAACGCGCATCTTGTCAGTAAAGCCGGTTCTGTAATCAGCGGTAAATCTCCATCACGTGCATGCTTTCACATTGAGCAGCATTAACTACACAGAGCCGTTGTTCA
>NW_015543492.1:1054909-1079921 GCF_001515605.1 Sinocyclocheilus anshuiensis
GATTTTTTGCGCAGCTCGTCAGTGAACAACGGCTCTGTGTAGTTAATGCTGCTCAATGTGAAAGCATGCCCTAAACTCAGAAAGCAGCCCTAAAATATACATACTGGAATTTTTAATTTACGATAAAACAATACAATGCCTGGAAAAATATCTATCTTCAATACTATTTTCAATATCACGACAAAGAAAAATATTATATATAATACAATATATTACATATAATATATATTATATTGTAACATACTATATAAAAAACAGTATTTATAAAATAAAAATAATTAATATTTCATGGGAAGTTTTTTATTTTACACTACAATTATAAAACGGATAGTTCCGGTCCTTGATTCTGATTGGCTGAGCCACGTTCGAAGCTGTTGTAAATTACTCTACAAAGTAACATACACCTTTGTTTACGGAACTACATTGATTGGTGGAAGAATACTGTTTTTATTCATATCATTACGCTTTATTTGCTCTGTTTTAATTTGTGAAACCTTACCACGTATATGGAATAACCGTTTTATAAAAGCAATAAGCCCCGTGAAGCCGTGGTTTACAGTGAATTTATAACAGGCGTCTTAGGGCTTATTGCTTTATTCTTGTGTCCTAATATCATCAATTACAAGAAGCTTTTAAAAATATATACAAATAATTTATTATTTTTATTTATTATTAGTTTCCACATATTTTGACAAATTAATTGTAATATTTTCTCAAAAAACATTTTCCATGCAAGATTATTGGACAAGGATTTTTTTAAATACTATTTTACACCAATTCCTAGACAATAAAATATTTTAGAGCCGAGCTAGAAAATTTTTTTTTTCTTTATTATAAAAATAAAATACTTAAAATGTGTTGTTTCTATATACATAAAGAACATCTTTTAATTAGCACTTTTATATCACTCCATTTTCTTCTAATTCGATTATGCCATTTGCAATGCTTTGTGTGATTGTAGTTCTTTCCCTCAATAAAGTACAAAGTCCTGTATCTTTCTTTTTGTCCAACTGTCAGATTTTTAATATTGTGACTCACTTCAAAGCTGGTTGGTTTGGTTTATGGTTCATAACACTTGAAGATTGGAAATCTACTTTCAGAACCAAGTGTGCTCAACAGTAGACTTGCCTCTCCATTGATGCTCTCTATGGCCATGCAGGTTCTGTTGGAGCGAGCGCTGAATCCGTCCACACGTGGCGCCTCCATCCTACAGCTGCACAGAGGAAGCTCCTCCAGACGCTCGGTTTCTGCATCGCTCCCATCTGCAAACATCATGTGACGTTAAACACACAGGCTTTACATTGGGATTAGTTGGCCATAAAGACACACTAAAATAGCACATCTCATACACAATGATAATTCAAAGTGCTTTACATAAAAAAGAAAAACAACCATAACAGATGCATTGAAAACTGTAAAAGTAAAAAATAAACATTGATTGAAAATTAATTTAAAATGTATTAAAAAACAAAGTAGACATTTAAAATGACTTCAGAGTCAAAATAATAATATTTTTTAATTAAATCTAAAAGATCATTTTAAATAACTTTTTTCTATTTTAATATACTGTTAAAATTTAATTTATTGCTGTGATGCGCAGCTGAATTTTCAGCATCATTACTCCAGTCTTCAGTGTCACATGATCTTTCAGAAGTCATTCTAATATGCTGATTTGCTGCTCAAGAAACATTTCTGATTCTGATTATCAATGTTGAAAACAGCTGTGCTGCTTCAGATTTTTGAGGAAACCAGGATAAAATGTATCTTTTCAGGATTCTTTGATGAACAGAGAGTTCAAAAGAACAGCATTTATTTGAAATAGAAATCTTTCGTAACATGAATGTATTCCAAACAATTGAATGCAATTTAATGATGCTGAAAATTCTGCTTTGCATCACAGGAATAAATTACATTTTACAATATATTACAATAGAAAACAGTGATTTTAAATTGTATTTTACTGTATTTTAGATCATATAAATGTAGCCTTGGTGAGCAGAAGAGACTTCTATCAAAACCATTAAAAATCATAACTATTCCAAACTTCAGACTGCCAGTGTAGATCATCACACACCTGCGTGTGGAGACAGAGAGAGGCTGTCCGGTGCAGAAATGTCCAGTGAGTCCAGAGTGACCTCAGTGTAGTCAGTGCTGCCCACTGCGGCTGCGGCTCTGGATTCCACACCTGACACACAGAGACAGCTCCTCACATCCGCTCACACAGACACACACACATCCTCTGGGGTCTGTCTCACCTTTATCCGTCTCCAGCTCTCCAACGGGGGGTCTGTCTCTCCCTTTACCCTTCCCCTGACGTTTCCATGGCGACTCGTCTCTCTCTGCTGATGTCTTCTTATAAGCGGCGAGGGGCAGATCAGAGCCAGAGCTCTGACAAACACAACACAGTCAGCATATTCACTGTAGTTTACTACAAGCTAGTCTGAGAACTGCTCGTGTTGATATTATCAGCTGATCCTGTTGCATCTTGTGTCAACAAATAATATATAAATGAATAAAATAACAATACCTTGAATTTAAGTAATATAATTTCTGTATAATATTAGAATTCCGGTTATAATGATAGAATTTTTAGAATAATAGAATTTTAGTAACAAAATTATCTAACTTTGATACACAATATCAACATTCAATAACACTTTCAATCACAGGCAAAAATATACTACTTATTAATAAGTATATGAATCCTTTTATTTTATGCTGCAGTAGTAAAATGACAATACTCATGCCTTAATATCTTCACTTGCATGTAAATATTGTGCTAAAAGTCTTGTTTATTATTTAGAGTTCCCACAAATTAATTGTAGTGACCTTCCCAAAAATCCCTAACTTTTCCAGTCATTCAAGATCATTGGATAAGGAATTTACATAATATTTTACACCAGTTACACTTTAAAGAGCAATTTCTAGACAATTAAATATTTTAGAAATTAACCAGAAAATAAATATTTTCACATATACATTTCCAAGACTTTTCAAGTTAATAAAAATTAATATTTTAATTTTAATTTTTTTATTTAATTTAATTTAATTTTAAAGTTTTCATAATTTTGTTGCATTGCTATTTTTAGTAGTTTTTTTTTATTATATAGTTTTTATTCATTTTCGTTTCAGTTTTTTTTTTTACATCAAGTTAATTCTATTAATTTGTATTTGAGTTTTATTATTTTAGTACATTTTTAGTTATTTTAGTACATTAAGTTAAACTAAATTAAAATGTAGAAAATATTTACATGTATTTACATGCATAGTTATATTCTTATAATTTATATTATTTATAAATATAGTTAATATATAAACATAACATATTTTTCTAAATATATACATGCATGTGTGTGTATTTATATATACAATAAATATACACAGTACGCACACATATATTATGTAAACAAAAACTTTTATTTTGAATGCGATTAATCACGATTAATCGTTTGACAGCACTACTTGTAGTATTTATTTAGAAAATGACTTTTTAAGACTTAATGTATTAGCAATTTTATTTTATTAATTTTCTTTTGCTTTAAAAAAAGTCTATATAGTTTTTTTTTTATTAAGCTTTAGTTTTTGTTTGTTCAGTTTTAGTTATTTTAGTACTTCAACAAACTAAATGAAAATAAGAAGTATGGCCTTGGCAACTAGCTGAAACAAAATACGTTTTTAAATATTTTATTTCAGTTAATGAAAAAACAGTATCGGTCAAACTCTCTTCCAAACATCCTGAGATTGTGTGAAAATAAGGTGCACTTCCACTGGTCAGAATCACTCACATGATCAGAGAGATGCTCCGCCTCCAGCGTCTCTACTATCCCATCATCTGACTGCAAAACAAAAGCACCAGACTCTCAGATCTGCAGCAGCCGTTAGACTCATTGTTTCAGGTCTGTATGAATTCACCTTGCTGTCAGAGTAAATGAGATCGTCTCCAGAGTAACTGTTGTAGAGCAGGTGGAAATCTTCCTCATCTGCCTCCTCATCTAGATCCTCCAGCCAACCGCTGTGATGCTCTTTAGTCGCCGTGGCAACTGGCTCCACTTTCCCCGTCGCTGGAGACACGCTCAGTGCAGGCTGGGAAAAACACACACAGAAGGATTTACATATGCTAATATTATATTAATTATAATGTAGGATTATATTATAATTATAATCCCATAATGTGGGATCAAAGCTGTTGCTGTTAATTATAAAACACATAGTTCTGCCTCTAAAATCTGACTGGATGTAAAATAGCCGATACAAACACATGATTGTACATCAGTCAGCAAATTACACAAATTAACTATAATACTTTAATACTAAATTAATTAATACTTAATGTCTATTATTATTGATTTCTATCATTATTATTACTATTGATTTCTATTACTATTATTATTAACAATATTAGTAACAATATAATTATAATTAATAATTGTATAATTAAAATTATTGTAATTGTATTTAACTATTTAATTGTAATTCTTCGTATTATTATTACTATGATAAAACCTCAAATAACAATAATTAAATAATAGTAATTTATTTTTTAACATTTATATTTTTATCGTATTGCTACAAATGTTAAACCAATATGAATAATAATAATAATAAAATAATATTTATTGAATATTAGTAATATTTAAAAAAAAATAATATTACGTTTATTTTTAACACTGATATATTTTATCATATTGCTATAATAAGACACCAATAACAATTAAATAATAATAATAATTTATTTATATATTGATCATTTGTATTTTTATCATATCGCTATGTTAAAATATAACAATAATTATAATTATTATTATTATTAATTTATTTATTGAACTCAGTATCTTTTATCATATATTATTTACAATACTAATAATAACAATTACTAATAATATTTATTAGTATTAATTATGATAAAAGATACCAATCTTCAATTAATTAATAAAATCAACTCAGTTATTATCTGCATATATTGCTTTTACCAGCATTTTAGAAAATCAGCAGCCCATTCCGGGCCATGTGGAACAGTTTGAACAGTTAAATCTGCTTCACATTGTACTTCTGAACACCACTCAACACAGGTTTATTGCTTTATTTGAATGCATTTGTGCTGATCATCTCACCTCTGTCTGTGGCCTCGGGATCTTCTCTGGAGTTCCTGAAGGATTCACTGTGGTATCAGAGTCCAAACCCACTTTACGCTTCTTCACAGCTAAACACAGAGAAAACACAAATCTGCTATGATTCACACCTCAAAATACACTCAGAATAGAAATATACAGGATATGAATGAGCAAGACTAATTTAAACACACCTGTGTCGGCGTCTGTTTTCGCGCCGCTGACGGGTTTCTCAGGTGTAGCTGCTAAGATCGACTCGACAGTCTTCATCTGGAGAATTATGGAGAATTATGATTTAACCTGCCCGAGCTCATCATGACTTTGTTTGCATTACAAATGAAAGAACCTGTGGGAACGGTGGTCTGTTCATGGTCTTGCGAGCGCGGTGGACTTTAGCAGGAGGACTGGCTGAAGACAGAGCTGAGGAGGAGAGCGATGAAGATGAGGACGGAGTCGACTTACTGCCTGGACCGCAGACGCTCATTTTAGCTCTGCCAGATGCTGATGACGAGGTGGAGGGAGATGCGCTTTTACCAGCGCTGCCTGTGAGGAGAGACAGACAACATATGTGACCCTGGAGCACAAAAGCAGTCTTAAGTCGCTGGGGGATATTTATAGCAATAGCCAAAAATACATTGTATGGGTAGATTTTTATTTTATGCCAAAAATCATTAGGATATTAAGTAAAGATCATGTTCCATGAAGCCATTTAAGAGATTTCCTACTGTAAATATATTAAAACTTAATTTTTGATTAGTAATATGCATTGCTAAGAACTTCATTTGGACAACTTTAAAGACGATTTTCTCAATATTTTTATTTTTTTTGCACCATCAGATTCCAGATTTTCAAATATCCAATTCCTATCCTAACAAACCATACATCAATGGAAAGCTTATTTATTCAGCTTTGTGGTCCAGGGTCACATATTGTTAAATAAAAATTCATTATTATTAAACTTTTTATTAACACTGACTCCTTATTATTCTTGTTTTGCTCTGTTACTGTTTTTTATTGTCTTTTTTTGGCATAAAACTCTCATGCCAATAAAAAAAAAAGGGGCTTGACACTAGACAAATTTAGGCTGAAAGTTGAAAGACTTAAGTTGTAAAACTTAGGTGTTCATGCGCAATGAAAATTGATTAAATAATGCGTTTTTCCTTAAAGGGGTCCTATTATGCTCTTTTACAACGTCTTGATCTTGTTTTGGGGCTGTACTAGAACAGGCTCTCATACTAGGTTGTTCGAAAAACACATTATTTATCACATATTTTACATTATTACAACACCTCTCTCTATTACCCTAACCATAGCCGCCTGCGAGCTTCAGTGTAAATATTGAGTCAAAATCTAATCAATTTGAGTGCGATTTAAACCCGGATGATTGTAACCACTCTAAGTTCGTCTGCCTTGGGAAAGCTAGTGTGTCTCCCACATAGTGATAATAACACTCGTTGCCTTCTCTAGTGCAGTTCAACCAGGTCTCATCCCATTCGTCGATATTTGTGATATCACAAATCCCGGCAAATATGCGTTGTAGTCCAAAAGAGTCATTCGTTGTAGTTTTTGAAAAGTGATTTCTGTTAAATAAAATATCTCCTTTTGAAGTGGACTTTGAACTTTGCAGATCTTTGTTATGCTCAAACAGCAACATTACAGACTAACTAAAGTTGAAAAAGTGAAAAAGCATAATAGGACCCCTTTAATAAAAAGGATACAAGAAGACATTTACAAGCAAAATGATGTATTGGAATACAAAAAGTACACTACATTGCAACCCTCTACGGACACCTTGGCAAAGAACAAAAGAAAAAAAACAGGAAATCAATAACTTTTGTAGCTTTAAGGATTCATCTATATTTAATTTAGAATTTAGTGTTTGATAACTTTCTGTAGATTTCCTACTTGCTGAAGGGCACAGGTAGCTAAATATGACATTTATTATATTGGGGTTATGTGAAAATTGTTCACTTAAATTAAAATTTGTGATTTTTTAAAAAAGTTTAATAAATGTTAAAATTGATAGCTCTCAATTTTACTGTAATGTTGAATGGCTATAGTCTGTTAAATATTAGGGGAAAAAACACATATCAGTGATACCCACCTTCAGTCATAAAAAGATGCCATTAAACAAATATTTAAAATATATACTGTCTTATGTTTTTTCTACATTCATTTGAAGATTGAATGTGAAATGATTGCAATATAAAAGTATATTTAAAAACTTGAATGTTAGGTGTGATTAATCGCGATTAATTTCAGAAAAAAAATGTGCGATTTATTAGTTAATTCTGTTGAATCGATTGACAGCACTATAAAATATACATATGTAGAACTTTTTACAACCTTAAATTTCTGACTTAAAATTTTATTTTTTTTTTTTTTTTTACAGACCCGCTGGGACTTCTAAAAAATACACTTTACACACACAACTTTTTAGCCACAAAAAACACTGTCAAGCCCTGAAAAACTTTGAATGGGAGCATAAAAAGTAAGAAAGTGAAGTAGGTTTGGTCTCCAAAGTTCAGAATCACAGACTGATCTGTAAAACACATAAGCACCTGTGCGTGACTCACCTGACAAAGTTTTAGTGGATGTGGTGGGACGTCCCTCATCCTGACGTCCAGTCACGTCTTCCATCTGTTTTCCCTTTACAGCCAAAATCAGCTCCACTAACATGACCACAGCAACACAATTAGACAAAAAAACTAACTAGTACAAATTAATAGAGAAGCACATCTACAGAAATGTAGGTCAATGTTACAAAAAAAAAACTTTTTAATTGTTTTAAAACCTGTGATTAAAAAAACATTTAGAGATATTTTGATATGGGCTAAATTATCTCATAATATGATACTGCATTTAATATTTGCAGTAGGGATGTAACGATTAACCGCGAGCCGGTTGGAAATCGATTCAAATATGTGACGATTCAAATCGGTTGAGATGCTAAACCAATCGCGATTCATTTAGGTATTATTATAGTGTTATATTTCAATTTGACAAAGAAATGTGCAGCATTTTGTCCAAGCAATAATAAAAGGACACATTTAATTTATAATTTGTCTTAAATCTAATTTTGTAAAAAAAAATTATAATAATCGTGAATCGAATCGAGAAATCAAAATCGTGAATCGAATCGAATCGTGAGTTGAGTGAATCGTTACATCCCTAATTTGCAGATATCATGTTTTATTTGCAATGAACTGATAATCTAGTCAAAAAGTTTACATGCACAATATTTTTAAAATCCCCAGTCAACAAACACCATAATGCATTTATTAGTTTAAACAATAACAACAAGATACAGAAATGTAGGCCTATATTCAAAACAATTTTCCCTCTTTTTAAAAAAATGTAAATGCTTCAATCTAGAATTTTACATGCTGAAATCAGGCATAAAAATTAAATAATGTGCAGTATAAATTAAAGGAAAAAAAATGTTATATCAGCATTTGAAACCAATAATTCAATAAAATCTGTTATTGATGGGAACATACATATATACATATATATATATATATATATATATATATATAATATCCAATTGTATACATCTACACAATTTCACCTGTTTTAATAAAAAGTGCATTTATAATAGAGTGAAATAACATTGACTGTTCAAATGACCTGCAGAATAGATCCAAATGTATCTAAGAAATCTGTCTGAATAAGAAATAATAAGCTGATACAGAAAATTATTGGCCAATTCTAACATACATGGTGCATCTCTACTAATGCAACACTAACATAAAAGAGTGTCACCCTCACCTTCCTGTTTGGATTGAGGAGAGCTCCCATCTGATGGGGTCTGCAACAATATAATAAAAAATATACTGTTAAACATTACTTATAATCCAGAAACAATGACAACACAGCAAAATATGATCAACACAGATTTTAAACATGCTATTTTAACCTATAACAACAGCTAAACTCACTTTTAAAGAGGAAACTTGGGTCACATCAAATAAATATGAAAGAATACTGCACATATTTATGAATACGTCCCGTTTTGTTTGCAATGAACTTATATAGGGATATTATATTATATTATATAGGAAATAGGTTATAAATTTCACATGCATGCATAATATCAGAACAACATCAATCAGCAAACATCGTAAAGCATTTATTAGTTTAAACAACTGCTGACAAGATGAAAACATCCGTGCATATAATCACACACTGATGTCTCAAAACCCTCCAACTTCTGCACGATACACTGATTAACTAAAGCACCACACGCCGCCGCAGAACCAGCAACGATGAAAGCGGTGTTTATATCCTCCACCGGGAATACACATTCACAACATAACCTCAGACACGCAGATGCACTGTAATTAAGGCAGGCAGGTGTAAATGTGTGTTTATTGTGTGTTGTGTTTCTCACCTCGAGCGCGCGCTCTGCTGCTGACATGATGCCGGATGAACCGCATCGCGCGCAGCACCCGGCACTGCTGCTAAGATAAAAGTCATTAAGACGCCTTCATTTACACATCTTTTTAAATTACATTTGATGATTTCTTACTTATAAGACGTGGAATATTATTCATGTTATCTATGGAAGCCAGTTTCCGCCACTGAATAAAAAAGTATGAAAGGTAATTGCGACTTTTTATCTTACAATTCTGCCTTATTTCTCAGAATTGCTCTTGAACATATCAGAGAACATCAGTCTTTTTTTCACTCTCAGAATTGTACTTTATAACTCGCAATTGCGAGGTTACATCTCACAATTCAGAGGGGAAAGGGCAGAATTGCGAGATTTAAACTCGCAACTGCGAGGGAAAAAAATCAGAATTACAAGAAAAAAGTCAGAATTGCGAGATTAAATCTCGCATTTGCGAGAAAAAAGTCAGAATTGTGAGATAAAAAGTCGCAATAACCTTTGTTTTTTTAATTATATTTAGGCGGAAACAGGCTTCATAGTCATCACATAATGTTAAAAACGTTTTAACAAAACTGGTGTATTCTTCTGACACCTTTACACACAAACGCGCGCTTACAACACCAAAAATAAATACATAAACCGATCTAGGTTTAATATTCATTTATTTGTTTTTTTGTTTCTTTCTTTCTTTGTTTGTTTTGGTTTCTTCTTCTTCTAATAATGTTTTATGGCGGATGGCAAACCAACTTCTGGTGCATTTACCGCCACCAACTGGACTGGAGTGTGGAGCACGAATAAATACATATTTATATTTATTTGTATTTTATATAAAAAAAAATTTTTTTTTTTTTTTTTAAACAAAACACACACATTCCTAAATTCTCCTGATTAATCCTATTTCTTTAATGTATTTAACAATAGCACCATATATTTTACCTTGTTCTGCATGCTCTTTCAAGAGGTTTGACAAATTCAATGATTCAACACCCATGTTTCTTACTTCCTTAATGAGTTTTAACCTTTCTTTTTCATATTTTTTACATTTTATTAAAACGTGCTCTATTGTTTCTGCCTGATTTATTTCCAATATATAATTTAGTCTATGTATGATTTTGTTTTGGTTTACGAAAGCGTCTGGACTTTTATTGTGTAATGCTCAGTAGCGGAAGTGCGGAGTCGGACGGTGTGGGTGTGTGACGCCAGTGACCGAAACTTCCTGGTTGTCGTGCTTCACCTGACGAAACTGGAGCAATAATTCACACGAAAACATAACCGGCTGCTCATATTATACAACAAACTGACATTCCATCACTACATCACATCATCTTTGTGTAAGCGGAGGGAGAATTTATTATCTAAAGTAGAGAAATCAGTCGAGCGCTGCTGGAGATCCAGAGAAGACGGTGAGTGTGGACAGCCTTGTGTTAAATAGATCTAAAGACTGAAAGATCATTTATCAGAAAATATGCAGGTGTCTCCCCCGTTTGTAGCCTTTGAGAATTATTTCGTATAATATCTAAAAGTCCTGTCACAAAAAAATAATGACAAACAAATGTTGAAATTAGTGTATTATGTTATTTTTGTTAATATCCCTGTGATAATGTAGTATTCATTAATATGGTTGTTATTTATTTCTTTGAGCATATTCAGATATTATTTTTATTTTATTTAACTTTTTAGCCTTTATTTAGCGCGCACACACAAACACATACTAATTATTTTAGAATATTTGATCATTTTAATAATATTAAAAAAAAGTCGTTTTCATGCTTGTATTTTCTGTTATGTATATATTATAATTTCTGTTTTCCATTTTAATTCGAGTAATTTTTTTGAGTTTATGTATTTAGTTTTATTTATTTTGTCTATGTAGCTTTTATTCATTTTATTTTTATTTCGGATTAATCATTTTAGTACATCAGCTTAAACTAAAGGAAAATGTGAAATATTACCTTGGCAAATAGCTGAAATAAAATAAGTTTAAGGGTTTATTTATGCTTTGTTTTTATTTCAGTTAAAGTTTCAAGTAACGGGGTTTTTTATGGTTTCAGTTAACTGTAATAACCCCGCTTCTTAATGGTCATTATCGATTTTAAATTTGCCGACAGTGCATCCTCTGCTTTTAAATGTCTGACAACAGTCACATGATTGAAATATTGTAATAAAAACTCTGCTTTTTAAAGCTGATTGCAGAAGCATTCCTAACTGAAACGGTAGAGCAAGGCTTGCAACACCATGATCATGAGTTTGATTCTCTGGGAATGCATGAACTGATAGATCTATACCTTGATAGATAGATAGATAGATAGATAGATACTAAAATAACACTGGTGTAAGTCACTTTAGGAGATAAAAGCATCTTTAAAATGCATGAATGTAAATGGCCTGACTGGCTGATGTGTGGTCAATATTCACATTGGTCTTTCTGTCTCTCTGTAGGAGGATGAGGGTGTTTGCCGGTGGGAAGGATGAAGAGTTCCCCAGCTAACCGCAGTCGGGACATCGAGCGTCAGGCAGGATATCTGCACCCGGAGCACTGTGCGCCGCCCCCTCCGCGGACACACTCGGCCGACGACATGTGGTTCATCCGGGACGGCTGTGGCATCGTGTGCGGCGTGATCACATGGCTGCTGGTCTTCTACGCCGAGTTTGTGGTCGTCTTCGTAATGCTGCTGCCGGCGAAGAATGTGGCATACAGCCTAATTAACGGTGCTGTGTTTAATGGACTGGCCTTCCTCGCCCTGGCATCACACTTCAGAGCCATGTGCACCGACCCGGTGAGACACACACACACACACACACACAGTAGTCCCCTAATCAGGCATGATGTAACCTGTTCACACCAAGAAAGATGACTATTTTGATAACTATAACGTAAAGTTTAAATAATTGCTCTAACTCCAAGAGGAGAGCAGAGTTCACACTAAATTAAACGATAACAACTCATAACATGGATTGACATATAGTTGTTTAAATTAATGAGTTTTTAAGTATATTTAATTATTATTATTGAAATATATATATATATATATATATATATATATATATATATATATATATAGTTCTTGGTGTGAATGTATAGTTATCTTTATAGTTATAGTTCTTGGTGTGAATGGGCCTTTGAACTCATATTTCAGTTATAGAATTGCAGCCAATTGGATCATACTTGATGTTTATAGGTGAACTATGTAATTTCTTTGCCTTTTGTGTCACTAAATTGAATTGGCAAAAATAATGACTTAAAACAAAGAATTAAAACAGTCCCCTTGTCTGTGATTAGTCAGTCAGACAGATAGCCCCGCCCCAAACTCATGTGATTGGTTGAATCGGAAGTTTATGGGTCGCCGGGCGACTCGAACAAACAGATCAATGTTTTGCAAGCATCAACCTACCAATGACTGACTTATACAGACTCTGAACATGAAACTGATTTCTCGTTTGATGCTAAATGGCTAGGAAACAAAGTCATGCACATCAGGAGCTGGCATTTTGACTCTCTCTTGCCTCTTCCTCTCGCCTCAGGGAGCCGTTCCAAAGGGAAACGCCACTAAAGAGTTTATAGAGAGTCTGCAGCTCAAGCCTGGACAGGTGGTGTATAAATGTCCCAAATGCTGCAGCATCAAACCTGATAGAGCACATCACTGCAGGTAACAACACACACACACACGTACACACACAGCATCAAGAACTGAATCATCACTGTGTGACCTTAAAGGGGTCATATGATGCTTTTTTAAAGATCATTATTTTGTGTATTTGGTGTAACAGAATATGTTGACATGCTTTAATGTTCAAAAAACACATTATTTTTCAAACATTATGCAAATATTCCCACATAGTGACCTAGATATGTGGGGGCGTGTTAGAACGAGCCATTTTAGGGGGGCGTGGCAGAGTCTTAACTTTGATAAAGAATATCTCTTTGGTTTTGAGACTTTAGTCTTTGCAACTTCAGGGATCTTATCTATGCACAATCAGCTTGTAACACTCCAAAGAGAGGAAAACTTGAAATCGCATCATATGACCCCTTTAAATACAGAGGCAGTTTCCTGGAAATGTCTCATTGTAAGTGTGTGTTTTCTCTGTCTAGTGTGTGTAAGCGCTGTATCAAGAAGATGGACCATCATTGCCCTTGGGTCAACAACTGTGTGGGAGAGAGCAACCAAAAATACTTTGTGCTCTTCACTGTGAGTTTCATGTTATTTCAGTATCATTGAGATACTTTTTTAATATTTTGTAATAGTTTTTATATTTTCTGTTTTTGTTTTAATATTAGTAAAAATGTAATATTTTATTTAATATTTTCACTTTTAATATATTAGTAATTCTGTTTTAATGATAAGACATACTGCTTCTTGTGTCTTTTACAGATGTACATTGCTTTGATTTCTCTTCATGCTCTCATCATGGTCGCTCTCCATTTTGTCTTCTGTTTTGAAGAAGACTGGGCAAGTAAGTGTTTGTTTCTGTTTCATTGCCTGGGTTTTAATTACCTCAGTTTGCTGCTAAATGATTGGCTGCTTGTGTTGTAACAGAGTGCTTTGATTGGTTGGTTAGTTTTTAAAAGCTTTCTGTTTCCTCTCCTCAGAGTGCAGTTCCTTTTCTCCTCCGACGACTGTCATCCTCCTCATCTTCCTGTGCTTTGAGGGTCTCCTCTTCCTCATTTTCACCGCTGTGATGTTTGGGACGCAGATTCACTCCATCTGTAATGATGAGACTGTAAGTCGCCCTCTGCTGAATATAAAAATATTAATAAAAACTATAATAGTATATCAGTACATTTGTAAAATTCAAGTAGTTTTATTTTAGTATTGTTTACATGCTATTATAGTTTTTATTCATAGTTCTAATTTGTTTTCTTTTTTTATTTTTATTTTTACTAAAACTTTAACTAAAAATAAAAACTATTAAAAGAACGTATTTTTTTGAACGTAAGTATTGTTGTGTGTTTTTGTCATTTTATTATAAAATTAATAAAAACTAAATGTATATGCTTATTTAGTTTTTATTTATTATTCTAGTTAAGCTATTTTATTGTAGACACAAATATCAGTCCATGTGAGAAGGATTTGTCTTCTACATTACCTGTCCTGAAGAAAGCGTTTAGATGGATTCAATTAAAATTGAATGCAGAAATCATCTGATCAAACTCTCATTCTTCATTATCTGAGGGGCCGTTTACACGACAACGTTTTCAGCCAAAACGGGAAACTTTTTATGCGTTTTGCCTGTTCGTTTACATGACAACGGCGTTTTTGGGACTGAAAACGCATATTTCAGAAAACGGGTTTCAAAGTGCAAGTTTTTGAAAAACTTTTTTTTTTTAAAGTTTTTGTGACGTCATGCGCGGTACGTGTCGATTTTAAAGGCAAGCGCGAACAAACAAACATACACAACAATGGCGGTGTACATGGTACTGTTGTTGCTTCTCAAGTGTTTGCTAACGCTTTTTCAGCAAAGTGTGGATTTATTTCACCAATATTACAACCAACAGCGGAGACGCATCGTATACATCATATAATCGTCACTTCCCTACAGGTGCTGTTTACTAACAAGGTGACAGCGCCAACTACTGGCCTG
This sequence comes from Sinocyclocheilus anshuiensis, assembly GCF_001515605.1. Taxonomy (NCBI): domain Eukaryota; kingdom Metazoa; phylum Chordata; class Actinopteri; order Cypriniformes; family Cyprinidae; genus Sinocyclocheilus; species Sinocyclocheilus anshuiensis. The sequence goes on from NW_015543492.1 coordinate 1,069,991, forward strand.
GCATACGTAATACAGCGTTTTTGGCCGTTTTCGCAGATATGTGTAAATGCGTATCGTTTTGAAAACGTTGTCGTGTATACTTTAAACTTTTTCAAAACGCAAGGGAAAAACTTTTCTGTTTTTGACTACATCATTGTCGTGTAAACGTGGCCTGAGAGTGTGAGTCTCTCTGTTCGCAGGGAATCGAGCAGCTGAAGAAAGAAGAGAAACAATGGGCCAAAAAGTCAAAGTGGATGAACATGAAAGTGGTGTTCGGTCACCCGTTCTCTCTGGCCTGGCTGAGTCCGTTTGCCACACCGGATCACGGGAAGGCCAATCTCTACCAGTATGTGGTCTGAGACGGCCGACCCGACAACCTCACCTCCTCTGTCTCTACACAAACATCTCTTTGCTTTTTAACTCTGTCTGCTCTGAAAGACCTCATTGCATAGAACACCATGCCACGCTGTTCGAGTGGCCTCTTTACGCTCATCGAGACACTGACAGCCTCGGAGAGTGACACTGATGTCCTGACTGCACTGTTGTAACGAATCCCGCACTGTGAACGCTGTCATTTACAAATGAGGTTTGTGATGAATTGGATCTAGTCGCCCGGTGATATTCTAGAGGCCTTGACCATGAAACCTACTAACCATCACCAGCCGTGGCAAATAACTAAAGTGTTTCTTGTTTTTGTTTTTTTGATTGACAGATGCCTTTACATTTGCTGGATAATTAGGAAATGCCTTTTTTGTTTTGTGCTCATGCTGTTCATTCTCTGCTCAAGCCTTAGCACAGAATTGCTGCTGTACCGTGTGAGGAATCTTTCGTTGCCAAATTGTATTCCATTATGAATGACACAAAATCTCCTTTTTTCCTTTCTTGATCAAAACTAATTCATAACTTGCATAACACTAATGGGTGAATATCATGAAAACATGTTTGGGTCATATTCCATACCAAAATTTTATTATTTTTCTTTTGTCATTGTGACATTATATTCATGACAATTAAATACATTATCCTATCTCATTTGCATTATTGTAATTTTCATTGTATTATTTTAATTTTTTTTATAATTCTCACACTGATTCTCATTACTGTAATACAGTCATTTTTACTGAATTACATTAAAAATACACACTTTTTGCATTACAATAATTATAGATTTTCATTCATTATTGTCTTGAAAATACTATTTTGTGAATGTTGGCTAACGTTTTTATTTTTTGTATTTTCCATTTGAACTATTCTCATTGTAATAGAGTCGTTTTTACTTAAAGGGGTCATATGATGCGATTTCAATTTTTCCTTTCTCTTTGGAGTGTTACAAGCTCTTGGTGCATAAAGAAGATCTGTAAAGTTGCAAAGACTAAAGTCTCAAATCCAAAGAGATATTATTTATAAAAGTTCAGTCAGCCACGCCTACCTAAAACGGCTCGTTCTAACACGCCCCCACATATCTACATCACTATGTGGGAAGATTTGCATAACACCGCCCAAATGTTCACGCAACACGTAAAAAGACAGTATAAGTCATTATAATCCGTAATTATGTCCCCACTGGATGCAACAAATGCCTCGTTTATAATGGGTTTTAATGTTTTTGTCTCGTTGCTCCAGCCGGGACACGGCATCACAATATGGTGAGGGGTGTAACATTTCCGTCACACACTTGAGGTATTCGGCCAATCACAGCGCACTGGATAGCTGGCCAATCAGAGCACACCTCGCTTTTCAGAGCTTTGTAAAAATCGACGCGTTTCAGAAAGGCGGGGCATAGAGGAGAAACAATAATGTACAGTATGTGGAAAAGAATGTGTTTTTTGAACCTTAAACTGCATAAACACATTTCATTACACCAAATACACAAAATAATGTTCTTTTTAGCAGCATCATATGACCCCTTTAATTACATAAAAAAGAAGTCAGCAAACATTAACATTAAAATATTGAATATATATATAGTATTACAATTGTAAAAGTTTTTCATTAGTACTAATATCTGTGCATTTTGCCTGAAACTTCACGTTAATCTATTTTTTTCCCCCCTGTTGATTTTGGGATGAAATATGGTGTTTTTGACATGTTTTAAGAAATTCATCTAATTCATCTATGAATGCAGTAGCTTGTTCCAGGCTTAGAGATACATTTGTGACTGTAATACAAGGTTTGCAATACTTTCAGCCGTTCTTCAGACGGTTTTCACTGTCTCTCGGTGGTGGCACTCATGGATTTCTTACGTTGTGGTTCAGTAACGGTGTCACTACAGTATTTGAGCATAAGCTTGGTCTTCCTGAATCCAGACGGCTGCTGTCTTTGTCCTGTGACTCCTCAGGTTCACATCATGTTCTTATCAATCATGCTTCTCTTCCAAATCCAGCTCAGACCATCAGATATTCACCGTCTGCAGCCTCGAAAGCTTTGAAACTGTGGAGACTGACAGCTGTAGAAGTCCCCGAGAGGTTTTCAGGGATTTCTCTGGCTTATTTTATCCTTCAGCACAATTCTGTCGGGTCATGTGGTTTGGTGGCCCCACTTTGCTGCTTATGACTGAAACTTTGTTGGTTGGATTTCAGTGCGTTGAAGTGTTCAGTGGCTCTGCTGTTGGATCAGTATTTCCCGCAGGGTCTCTACGGGTCGCTCATAATCACTGATGTAAAGGAGCGCCCTTTCTTTTTCCAGTTTCTTTGCACATTTGGTTACACTTTATTTTAAGGTGTCCTCGTTACAGTGTAATTATACATTTAAGTACTGAGTAATATTAATTAACTACATGTACAGTGCATCTGGAAAGTATTCACAGCGCTTCACTTTTTCCACATTTTGTTACAGCCTTATTCCAAAACGGATTAAATACATTTTACATACATACATGGGGAAGTCGTGGCCTAATGGTTAGAGAGTCGGACTCGCAACCGCGGGTTCGAGTCTCGTACCGGCAGGGATTGTAGGTGGGGGGGAGTGAATGTACGGCGCTCTCTCCCACCTTCAATACCACGACTGAGGTGCCCTTGAGCAAGGCACCGACCCCCCAACTGCTCCCCGGGGGCCGCAGGGCCTTAATTATGCATAAATAATTGTTGTTATAATAGTAAGTACATGTAACAAGGACACCTTAAAATAAAGTGTTACCGCACATTATTTTGCCTGTTTTCAATTTATACTGTCTTTTTAATCTATGCTTTTTGTTGTGCATGTATTTTAAATATATCAATATCCAAATACAGTTGTGGGTGTTTAGGGTTACTTTCACTTTGAAAGTCAATTCAATAAATTTCTCTTTCTGTTGTTTTTCCATTGTGGTGTTTTTCTCTTCTTTGTTGTCTTTTGATTGCTTATGAGCAATAAAATCTCCACAAGTCTACTATGGATGTAAAAAAAAATGTAAAAAAAATGACATTTTATCAAAAAATAATTCAGACTTTTTCCTTGCAGTTCCGAGGAAAAGGTCCGTATTCTGAGAAACAAATGCGAATTGTGAGATATAAAATCAAAGTTGCAAGAAAAAAGCCAGAACTGTTAAATAAAATTTTTTATTCCATGGTGAAAAAAAAAAAAAAAGAATTGCAAGATGTAATCTCTGAATTTTGAGGGAAAAAGTCAGAATTGCGAGTTGCAATTACCTTTTTTATTTTTTATTCCGTGGTGGAAACGGTCTTCCGTACTCTACAGATTCAAACATCTAAAATTATTTTATACCAGTTTGAGTATCATCTAATATCATTTCAATTAGGAAACTTTTTTTTTGTGCAGATACACATGCTCATTTGCCTTCAGTAATTGATAACAATGAAAGAATCGCACAACACTTTATAGCAGTTTAATGAATCTCTCAAGAAGAATCATTTAATTTGGATGAGTTTACAGAGCGCTAGTTTGTCCATTAAATAATAAAACTATTTACACATTTATAAATGTGGCCTGTTATTTATACAGTGACAGTTACATAAGTGGATGACATTTGCTACTGTACATGAATGAGACAGATATTATTATAACATGGCGGTTGAGTTTCTTTCATTTATCTCTTAATTTACTTTGAGTACCAAATCATAGCAATTTGAAATCAAAGTCAAAAATTTACAAACTGGCCCCCAATGCACAATATTTACTTATTTGGTGCTAAATAGAAATACATTAGTTCTAGTGATAGTTCAGACAAAAATTTAAATTTCCTGAAAACCTACTCACCCTCAGGCCGTTGGAGAAATGTAGCATTGCATCACTTGCTCAGCAATGGATGCTCTGCAGTGAATGGGTGCCGTCAGAATGAGAGTCCAAACAGCTGATAAAAACATCACAATAATCCACAAGTAATCCACACCACTCCAGTCCATCTGTTAATGTCCTGTGACGTGAAAAGCTGCGTGTTTGTAAGAAACAAATCCATCAAGACATTTTTAACTTCAAATCATTGCTAAAATAGGAATCTTCTATCCATAATATTGGTTTTCCAGAGGAAAAACTTGTTTCATCTGAATCAGGAGCAAAATCTGCACAGATCAAGCATCGTTTACAAGCCAAAACAGTTCTGAACAAATACTGTATGTGGGTGGATTTTGATGGACTATTTCACTGGAGGAAGTCTTATTATGGATTATAGACTCATAATTTAACAAGAAGCAATGGTTAAAATATCTTGATGGACGTGTTTTTTACAAACATGCCGCTTTTGGCTTCACAAGACATTAACTGATGGAGTGGAGTGGTGTGGATTACTTGTGGATTATTGTGATGTTTTTATCAGCTGTTTGGACTCTCATTCTGATGGCACCCATTCACTGCAGAGCATCCATTGGTGAGCAAGTGATGGAATGCTACATTTCTCCAAATCTTTTACCATGAAGAAACAAACAATCTACATCTCGGATGGCCTGTACATTTTCAAGATTTTTCACAATTTCTGGCTAAACTATTCCTTTAATCATCATAACACAAAAGGAATGCCCACATAAAAGGCAAATAATTCATCCTTTAATCATTTTAATCTCAGCAAACAACATTCTATAGTTACTATGGTAACAGCTGTTATTAAGTGTAAATTTAGTGTCATTGTTCAGATGTTTGTTGACAGAAAGTCACTGTAAATCCTTTAACAGATGAATTATGACAAACCGAAACATTATTTGCAAATAATGGGCTCATGACAATTATATTTCTAATTAAACACAGCAGGACGGACGTTCTCAACATTAAACACAGACGGCATCACATTGCCAGGGACTTCACAACCTCACATTATGTTGGATTCTGGAAGAGTTTGGTGTTTTTGCACGAGTCGACATGTGTAATGCATTTGGTCCATTTTTATTTGATTAATATCTACCATATTTAGCTGCTCTATGAGTCTCTGGTTCATGTGCCCAATTGAGACCCGTAACACAGGAAGAACTAGGGGGGAAGTTGTGGCCTAATGGTTAGAGAGTCGGACTCGTAACCCAAAGGTTGTGGGTTCGAGTCTCGTACCGGCAGGGATTGTAGGTGGGGGGAGTGAATGTACAGCGCTCTCTCCCACCTTCAATACCATGACTGAGGTGCCCTTGAGCAAGGCACCGAACCCCCAACTGCTCCCCGGGTGCCGCAGCAAAAATGACTGCCCACTGCTCCGGGTGTGTGTTCACGGTGTGTGTGTGTTCACTGCTGTGTGTGTGCACTTTGGATGGGTTAAATGCAGAGCACTAATTCCAAGTACAGGTCACCATACTTGGCCACATGTCATGTCACTTTTTAACTAGAATAATTCACAGGAAGTACCATTAGCCACTTCCAATAATGACCTAAATCTACTTTAGTGGAAGATCCAGATCAACCAGGTGGTTTAACGGGGTTTCTACTTGGTCTAGATGGTTCGGAAAAGAGCTACAATGTTGCAGAAAGTCACTCCGACTCCATTTGCTTTCTGACCTTACATATATGCTACTGATCTTATAGTGCACATTTTTACAAACAAGCTAAATGATCGTTCTTCACTAGGGAATGCATCTGATTACACAAGTTAAACAGAGAGTATGACCTGTTGTTTTCCAGCATTGCATCATCCTGGCAAGTTTCCATGTGTCTGCAGAAGGGGCTGAAGAACAGGTTTTGGTTTGCGTTCATTCGTACAGCTACAGAAAGTGTCTTCGCTCTCACATCACTGGATGTTTGCGTGCATAAGTCATGTGGCATATTTGGGAAAAGCATCTTCTGGTAAAGAATGTACAATGCCAACATTTGGAGAGGTTTGGTGTTATTATTGCACGTCTCCTGCCACACGCCGTGCTCACAGTGCTGGAGGGTGAGGGAGGAAATGCATGCGGGAACCACAGCTTTAATCAATATCTGACCCTCTGGAGATGGAAAGAAGTGATGTCATAGAGGGCATGAAACATAAAAATAGTCAGATTGAAGGATCAGTTGCTGCAACTGGAATTGGAAATGTGGGCCAGAGAGTGAAAAACTACTTTATTTAAATCAAATTATATTTACTGATTTATGTATTTATTTATTGGTTTATTTATTTGTTTGTTTGTCAAACATGGTTAGCTAACTAAAACCATTAACCATTAAAACATTTCTGTTACTTTAAATAAAATAACCATTAAAACATAAGCTTATTTTATTTCAGCTGGTTGCCAAGGCGACATTTTTTCGTTTTCGTTTAGTTCAATTTGAAGTTCCAAAATAACTAAAAATAAATTCTAATAAATAAAAATTCATAAAAAATATACATATTTAAAAAAAATGTAAACTTGAACTAAAATTAAAATGGAAACAGAAAATATAAAAATAAAATCTAATTCAAAATATTAACAAAAACTACAATACAGTTCGAATAGCGATGATATTAGTGTTTTTCTGATATGTTTCTAAAACACACTGAACTCATCTAATAATGCAGCAGTCATCGCGCATGCACATTAACGCGTGGCGGCGTCATTCTCTCTTGCTGTCGTGTGATTGGGTGAGGTTGGGCGACGTGTGATGAAGCACCAGAAGACCAGAGAGCGTAAGAGAGATGCCCACCCACCACAGGGCCATGTGCGTCTCACCGAATATTAGCTGCCCCAGAAACGCCTGTCCAGCAAACGCAAAATGAACAGGTCATCATCATGACATATAACATCAGTATACACTTTAACAAGCAGAAGACCTCTATCAGATTTAAACAAGATATAATACTAATAATTTTCTATGCTGAAATTGACTATTTTTATTTATTTTAGGTTAAGCTAAAGTAAAATAATAACATCATTTTAAATCAAATCAATATTTCATATCAATTTATTTATTTTGCATGTCTCTGTGCAACCTGAATTGACTTTTTCCATATATAGCACAATTAGTCAAACTTTCAAACAAAACACTAATGACACTAATGTTTTTGAAATTGTACTATTCTAAACAATGTCTGAAATGTAGTATTGTATTATCTGCTGCGAATCGCTTGCTGTATTCCTCATTTGTAAGTCACCTTGTTAGTCTGCTAAATGTAAATGTGCAATGATGATCTATAATAAAGTGATAAATGACCACATTTCTGAATTGTTTAGTTTAAGATTACTAGCAAAGGAAATAATATTAAAAAAAAATAATTGTTTAAAATTGTACTATTTTGATTACATTTTAATTTTTGGGTGTGCTGTTTTTTAGCTACAATAAAGTGATAAATAATCACTTTTCAGTTTTTTCAGTTGTCCAAATTGCTTAGGATTTTTAAAATGAGAAATTTTTTAAGATAATATTTTTTTAAATAATTATTTTAAATAATTCATCAGCTAGAAATCACTCTATTATTATTATTATTTTTCGTAAGTGCATTTTTTTTTATCTACAATAAAGTGATAATCACTTTTCTGTTTTGTTCAAGATTAAAAGCTAAGGAATTAAGAATAATTTTTTAAGATAATATTTTTTTAAATATTTAAAATATTTTATCAGCTAGAAATCACTATTATTTAGAATTTTTATTTTTTTGTGAGTGCAATTTTTATCTAATAAAGTGATAAATAATCACTTATATATCATTTTTTATAAGTAATCTTTCTAGTTTTTAATTATAAATAATTTTGTAAGATAATACATTCATTAAAATAATTATTTTTAAAAATTCATCAGCTAGAAATCACTTTATTATCTTTACATTTATATTTTTCGTGAGTGCATCTATAATAAAGTAATAAATAATAATTTTTCCAGTCATTCAAGATTACAAGCTAAGGATTTTATTTAAAATATATAGATAGATAGATAGATAGATAGATAGATAGATAGATCAAATAATTAATCAGCTAAATTCATCATTTGCATAATTCATCATTGCTCTATTTTTAATTATTTATTTAAATTTTTTGTGAGTGCAATTTTTATTAGATGCACAAACAAAAGACATTTGTTCATTTTTTTGCATTTGCATCGAATTGCACTCACAAAAAAATAAAATAATAAAAATGTAAAATTACATAAAGATTTCTAGCTTATGATTTTGTTCTTTATTGACAACTCCATGTGTTTTTAAAGATTCACAGTCCATGAGGAAAGTCAGACCTGAAGCTGTGCTGATACTCACAGACGAGATGAAGTTAGAGGCGGTGGTGGTCACAGTGGTGCGGGTGGAGGAGCACGAGCTGCGGAGAGCTTTGGCCAGGAACGTCCACATCACAGCGTTACAGGTGAACAGCAGACCTCCACACAGCAGTCGGAGAGGGATGTGCAGCTACAACACAATAAAGTGGGCCAATCACAAATCACTTACCACATACTGCAACATTCACAAGTCACACATGTCTAATAGGGTTCATATAAATGCACACTGGCGGTGTAAATATTAATGCTCAAAATTAGTTCATCAAAAGAGCGATTATAACACGTGCGCACGCTCTGCTGAAGGTCATGCGTGTCTGTCACGCAGCAGCAGCATCAGCATCCTCATCATCATCCCAGCAGATATGCAATAAATGTGAGTGTTATTTGAATCCTAACGAGACAGTGGTTGTGTTTTCACCAGTGTTTCACACTCACCCAGTCGCAGGCGCTCGTGTCGTTCTGCTGCGTGAATTTCCTCTGCTCGCCCCACGTCCGCAGACCCGTCTCACACACGCCCTTCAGGTAGTCGGTGCCGAGAGACAGTCTGGCGGAGGAGGACGCGACCGCGCCGAGAAAACCCGCCAGCAGCGCGTAAAGGACCCCGGGAAGCATGACGATCAGAGCGGAACTCCAGAAGACCCATCACACCTCATACAACTCCAGCACCGCGAGCGAAAACACTCCATCAGCATCACCGCTGCGAGGAAGCGAGCGGGTCAGGTGCATGCTGGGAAATGTAGTCCATGCGGCATTTTACGCATTATGTAAGTGAACATAAAACACCCTCGCTATTTAATTTGTCCAACAGTGGACACTCAATCAAACAACAAAAGACCAAAATAAAAAAAAAGGTCAATCACTGCTCTTACAAAATAATTTGTAAGTTTAATTGTAATGATTAATCTGTTTTAATTTACAGTTTATTCAATTTCTGTATAGGCTATTTCTGTACCTGTATAGGCTACTACTGTTAGACCTAAACGGTTTCCTAAATGAAATTCAGGTCCTGAGTTTAGTTAATAATATTGGTTAAAATGGGTCATATGATGCAATTTAAATTTTTCCTTTCTCTTTGTGTGTTACAAGCTCTTGGTGCATAAAGAAGATCTGTAAAGTTGCAAAGACTAAAGTCTCAAATCCAAAGAGATATTCTTTATAAAAGTTAAGAGTCAGCCAGGTCTACCTAAAACGGCTCGTTCTAACACGCCCCCACGTCTGCGTCATGATGTGGGAAGATTTGCATAACGCCGCCCAAATGTTCACGCAAAGAAAGAAGGCGTAACTTTTATTCTAGCTGTTGTATTGTTGCCGCCGCCACCATGTCGTGAAGGCGCTGTGTGCTTCGTGAAAGCGAAACTACTTTGTTTGGCCTTCCAAAAGAGGA
>NW_015543492.1:1080020-1082965 GCF_001515605.1 Sinocyclocheilus anshuiensis
CCTTCGTCGAATCCGCCGGCCGCACCGTTCTCAAGCCTGCCGACCTCCGCTCACTCTAGCCTGCCGCCGCTCACTCTAGGCCGCCGTGTGTGACACTGTGTTTCATTGTGAAAGCAAATTATAATATTCAGTGATGTGATGATATGTTCTCTGCAAGGAGTAACGTCTGGCATGGTCGCAGCTTGTACTTATAGTTAGTTACATGGTAAATTTGAACATATATTTTTATTCTTATATTACATGTAAAATAATGGAACATTAGGTTATGAATATTGTCTCAAAAGTCATGGAAAAGTCATGGAGATGTACTGGTACAAATGTGTACAAACCCTGAAACATAATCCCTTTTCTGTCTGGTTCAATCAGTTAGAATGAAGAATACATAGAATCAGTTGATATGTACTGTACTGTCAATACAGTTTTATACAATCGTTTTATAAATGCTTATAGATCATTAAACATATTTAACAATTCTTATAGATCATTAAAAGATTGTATATATCCATACCCTCTCTCTCTATGTGTGTATCTGTTTCACACTTGAAGTTCTAGAGTAACCCTTTCATTGCTGTACCTCAACAAGCAGACTGCAGAGGGTTAAATGTATGTGCCCACTGTGCACTGTTTTCCTGATGCCATCTCATGATGCTCATCAACTTTTGAAAAGAAAAAAAACAAATAAATAAATGTATATATATATATATATATATATATATATATATATATTTATATAATAATTAATTTATAATTATTATGAATGTAGCTTATATATATATATATATATATATATAAATATATATAATGTATATCACGATCAACAACATTGTTAATGGTGATGAAAATCAACTGATGGAAACTGTGGCTCAGTACTTTTTTTAATTCATATAAACAATTGTCACAATAAATACTGACGGTTTTAAATATTATAATATTCACAGTTTTAAATGTAACATTTTATGAATATATGGTTGTGGCCTTGTTAATGAAATTGTATAGTACTATTAAAAATGTAAATAATTTTATTCAGTAAGGATGCATTGAATCGATCAAAAGTAACAGAAAGACATTTGTTACAGATTTCTATTTCAGGTTTCAATTTCAAATAAATTTGGTTCTTCTGAGCTTTCTTTTTATCAAAGAATCCATAAAAACTAAATGTATCAGAGTTTCCACAAAAATATGAAGCAGTTTTCAACATTAATAGCAATAAGAAATGTTTCTTGAGCAGCAAATCAGCATATTAGAATGATTTCTGAAGGATCATGTGACACTGAAGCCTGGAGTAATGATGCTGAAAATTCAGCTTTGATCACAGGAATAAATTATATTTTAACATATTAAAATGGAAAACGGTTATTTAAAGTGTAATAATATTTCCCAATATTACTGTTTTCACTCGTTTAGTTTTTGATCAAATTAATGCAGCCTTGGTGAACATGAGAGACTTCTTTCAAAAGCAAACAAATATGCATTCATGCATTCATGAATTAGATCAATTGAAAAACTGATTCAAAGATGTTCCAGTGAAATTCAGAGAATTCTTTGTCTGTGGAAGGAGAGAATCAATGCTAATGAGATGATTCTCCATTCTCAGATAGATACAGGAATCATGACCTTATCAGAGACATCAGAGAGAGAGAGTCTCTCGGATAACTCGTCATTCCCATTAAAGAACTCCAATGACATTTAAAGAACATTTGTTTCCACCCAAGAACTATGACTATAATAAGCGATGGACGGTGACTTGATGGAGATCAGATTCTGATCTAAAGGGCATTATAGACCTCTCAATGGGCTGTTCTTATCTTACTTATATATATATTGAATGTTTTTATATTTGTATTTTACGTCTTTATTTTTATTTTAGTCAATTTTGTTGTTTTTGTAACATTTTTAAGTTATTTTTTAAAATATGTCCATGCAGCTTTTATTATTATTATTTTTTTTTAATTAAAACTAAATGTTGCTTTGGCAACCCTCTGTTATTTTGGGAGGTATATTAGTGGTGTCATGTATCTGTAAGGCCAGTAGAGGACACTAGATTCACTCTGTTTGTGCTCCGGACATGAATGATCCCTCAAATCACATGTCTTGTTTAGGAGGTTTGTGGAATTATCGCTGTTCTTTTCTCTGTGTTAGCTGATCATGTTTCTCAGTCTTCTCTGTCATTAGGAAGCGCAAAGCTTCTACTTCCTCTTTTCTCGCTTCTTCATCTTCCCCTGCCAAGTTTAACTACCAGACGGAAGTTCTGTGATCTTATCAGTCTCAGTTCAAGAAACAACATCTCAAAAATAAAAAGAGCAAGTGAGAACATGAGAGAACAGAGCGAATGCCTGAGGGACAGAAAATCCACCAGCTTGAGTTTCTGTGGAAGATCCTCCCATGAACAACAGACAGAAGCAATTAAAGGTCATCACAGGTCACTGTCTCTGCCAGACTACAAGGATAATTAGCCTCTTATGTGCAAGATTTCCTTCCTGAAAGTGCAAAGAACATGAGGAGTTAAAGGGTTAGTTCACCCAAAAATGAAAATTAGCCCATGCACAAATTACTCACCCTCAAGTCATCCTAGGTGTATATGACTTTCTTCTTTCAGACGAATCCAGTCGGAGTTATTTAAAAAATTGTCTTTGATCTTTCAAGCTGTTTAATGCCACTCAGCGGGTGTTGCATGCATCAGTCCAAAAGAAGTTAAATAAAAAGCGCCCATCCATAAAAAAAAAGTGTCTCACACGGCTCCGGGGGGTGAACAAAGGCCTTCTGTAGCAAATCGATGCGTTTTTGTAAGAAAAAATATCCATATTCAAATCACTTTAATGTAGCTTGCGACAACAGTCCTACACTGAAGCAGTTCCGGGCTGATGACGTATGAGGTCAGCGCTGCGCATGCACCGGTGAGTCTCGTGAAAACCAACGTTTGTTAACAGGAGCAAAGGAAGCAAAGT
>NW_015543492.1:1083079-1093403 GCF_001515605.1 Sinocyclocheilus anshuiensis
CGTGTGAGACACTTTTTTTTATGGATGGGCGCTTTTTATTTAACTTCTTTTGGACTGATGCATGCAACACCCGCTGTGTGGCATTAAACTGGATGGATGGATGGATGCTCCTCATGTAAAGCCTGCTGGAGTTTTCGGGAGTGTAACAGGCTTCAGTCGAGGCTCTACTGTCACGTCTCTCTGTTCAGCAGCTCTAAGAGATCCAGTGCTGGACGGGGGACCTAATTTGACGGGACCTTCTCCGCTGGAACGACTTTCATTGTGAGCATGTCAAGGCCAAATATAGCCTACATCACAGGCGTGTGCTGCTTCAGATGGCAGCAGAGCGAGCGAATGACAGCACCAGCATCAGCAGACACATGCCAAAACACTGCAACATCTCACCACGCACAATCACATGTGCTCACATGTGTCTCTGCAGCTGATATTTCAAAAGACTATGAATATCATCTGAAAGCAGAATCTGATTTGATGTGCATTTCTTCCATTCTTATGAATTAATCCGATGCATTACAGGGCTGTACAGTGCGACATATATGTCGCACGTGCTATGAAAAAACTGGTCTGTGCGATGAATATATTATACTTGGTTTAGGGGTGTGCGATATTTTTTATGGTGGATGATTAAAATGTCACCACGATCTGCTTTTGAAGAAATGTAGTATCGTGCTACAGCGCACATTCTATCAGCTGAAGTTCTGCCGCCTCCTTCTATGGTCTCAATATACTGTACAACGCCACATACATTCACTTCAAATGTTAACTCAGAGGTAGAGTTACGCTCACGGGACACAGCACTTATGCGCAATCACAAAAATACATTATTTGCATGTGCTTTAAAGCCTTGCCGGTTAAACATTTAATTCATGTGCTGTTCTGACCTGCTTCTGAGCGAGTACACATGAAGCGCGCGCAACTTTCAAACAGCCAAACAGCGCCTGATTACTAGACGGCCTGTGCTACAAAACTTTCAACCTCTGTAGCACCAGGGCTATGTGCAAAAAAGTTAACGTACAGCCCTGCATTAAATAAGAGATCAGAGAGCTGCATTAGAGTCCAGACCCCTGCCTTACGTGCATTTGCATAAATTAAACATACGTAAATGTTAATTATGAAACCTAACAAAATGTTATACTCTTGTGATAAAGCATAAAACTGCTTAATATTTCTGTAGTACAAGAAGAAAGTAGTCTTTGTTTCCCTGGAAACCATGAGACAAATATTTAACACTGTACATACAGTAATGCAGGAGAATACAGGAGATCATTAGGATTGTGTGATTGTGAGCAGATGTTCATCATCATCATCAAAATCACACTACTTAATATGCAGTATGTACTGTAAGCATAAGATGTAGATGAATTTGTTTCTTCATCAGAACAGATTTGGAGAAATGTAGCATTACATCTCTTGCTCACCAATGGATGCTCTGCAGTGAATGGGTGCCGTCAGAATGAGAGTCCAAACAGCTGATAAAAACATCACAACATAATTCAGAACGTTCATTCAAAGTGATCTGGTCTTTAATAAGGTTGTCAAGATGTTTGCGAAAAAAAACATTTATACATCATTCATGGAATGATTTTTTCCCTGAAACATTTTATTTGGACATTCGTCTAACGTTTTTTTTTTTTTAATGATACTGGTTTCAGAAAGTTCAGAGAACATTCAAAAGTAACATTTCCATGTTTATAAAATGATAAAATGAAATTTTCAATTCACATAACCAAGAAAAAAACGTGGATGTTTTGAACGCTGAATCTGAAATAACGTTTTATAACTTATTGGGAACGTTAAAAAACATTCTTAGAACATATTTTGTTAGCTGGGAGCCTCTTTGGCCTGAAAAACCATAATTAGTGTCCAAAAAAGAAATTGTTCTGATGGTTCGTGGACGGTAGAGAAAAAAAAAAAATGTTAAATGAAACTAATAACAATCCGTGTAATTGTGCATACTTACTATAGTAACATAAATTTAAAATTAAAGGAAGGCCAATATGTTTCCCATACGTTTTGTTGTTGACGTCAAAGGCAGTGTTGCAATCAAACCAATATTTTAGAGCACATGCATCTAAACAAGGCATAAATGGACAGTTTGCATGACATAAAAGTACAAACTCTAAAAGAATATATGACAGAATATGTTAAATACAAGTTCACTTGCAACAAAGAAGTTGCTGTAAATTTTGTCTGCCAAGAGCTTGAACACTTTTTTTTTTTTTTTGAAGTTTAACTATAAATCACCTCTGCCAATGTTTATCCATTTAGAACCAGCTGAGAACCAATGATACAAAGATCCTTAATTTTTATAACAGATTATTGTACTTTATGGAAAATAACAAGGGTTCTGCTGTTTATACAGGCAAAATAACGCAAATGTGGAGTGATCAGAATCGTCTTCACTAGAATATTATAGTCTGTGCAGATGATGATGCAGACGAGAGAGAGAGAGAGAGAGAGAGAGAGAGAGAGAGAGAGAGAGTTAAGATTCGGTGAATCAGCGTTTGGTCGAAAGGCTGCGCGTTACGCACGCGTCGCGCTCACGGCCGAGATTTTATAGACACGTTCACATGCGTTTGTAATATCCGGGTTGGAAGGAGGGAGTGTCTCAGATTCCCAACAGAAACACGCTGGAAAGAGCAGCCAGAGAGACGTGCTCCGCGGAACATGGCATCGGGCAGAGGGAAGCGGAAGCGCAGCGCGATGGAAACGGGTTCCAGCTCCTCCGTCAGGATTTAGATCGGGATCCGCGATGGAAAAGCCGCTGTGTTCGTCGCAGCCCGCGGAGAGGAGGCTGGCGGCTCGGACGGGCTCGGGATCTGGATCGGCCTCTCTCGGGTTCGGCGCGTCTTCGGCGGGGAACATTGCGCCGCTGCAACCCGGACGAACGCGCAGGATAGAGGGAGTGCTGAGCAAATACACCAACCTCATCCAGGGCTGGCAGAACAGGTACCGAACTGTGATGAAGTTTACACTGACTGAGCTCAACTCGTGGCCGCAGTATTACCACAATACGTGACATTTCGTTAAATCATAAACTCTATTTTAGACCTAAATATGATTTATTTAGGGTTATTTTGTTTGTCATTTGTCTTTTTTTTTTCTTTTTTTTTTAGTTTAGGTATTCAGTTATGACAGGATTTATTAGTTCATTAGCTACTCGTGTTATATAGGCTACTCACATACTGTATACACTGTTATGTGTACACTGTAAAAAAATGATTGTGATTTTAACAGTAAAAGACTGTAAAAATTATACAGTAAAACCCTCTTAATTGGTTAACAGTAAGTTTCCATAATATATTCGGTGAATAAATGTAATTACATTTAACGTAATTTTACAGTAAAATACTGTTAAATGGTTTGTGGAAGTGAAAAAGAAAAAGTAATTGCATAATGTACAGTGAAAAACCGTAAATTGACACTCCCAGAATTCCCTGCATGACACTTCATAGTTAGTTTTTTTGTTGAAATAACGTTTCTTCTTAGTTTTTTCTTGTCAGTTGTGTACATTAGGGTTTAATCTTACATCTAATGTTGTTAAATTTTTACAGTGTACATTACAGATAATACTGCACTAATACACATATATAAATAAACACACACACACACACACACACACACATATATATATATATACACACATATATATATATATATATATATATATATATATATATATAATAAAAACTTCACAAGACATTTAAAATAACCTAGAGAAGAATATATATAATATTCTTCACTATAGGTTATTTTAAATGTCTTGTGAAATTTGTAGTAAACGTAGTTAAAATGACACCATTAAAACTACTAAGACAATAACTCAGAAAAGACATTTTTTATATAATTGATAAAACAATTTTGTTTTAGATCAATTATAGTCAGAAATAAGATTCCTAATCTGGCTTTTGAACTCATGCTCATATTTTGTGGTGCATTCTGGCACAATGTGCCTAAATTCCCTCATGTCCATCATTACTGAAGTGTTGCATCAGAACAAAACTTCTGATCCTCTCTCACCCATATTGATGCCACATGTTAGTTTTTGTGTTTTTAGATTTAAAGTGAAGCATTAAAATGCTCAAAAATGTTTTTGTATTCGTTGAGTTAAAGCTGAAGTTATCCTGATATCTTATGTTAGTCACTGAACAAACACTCGACGTCGGTTTGGACTTGTTACTCGTTTCACAGCAGATTCTGAGATGAACTGATATTCAGGAATAATTACACAAGAGATCAGGAACCAGTTTAATAAATACACACACACACACACACACGTTATCTAGATGGGAATGTGATCTTTGTACTTTAAACACAGTCTGTCTCCAAGTTGTAAAACAGTGCAGGCGGAAATAAGTTTCTTCACACACAAGGTCTATTTCAGGTTGCTTTCATGATGGAGGATTGCGCAAATGTGTGTTTTAGGACGTTCTGATGTGTGCGCGCTGAATGCATGGGACGAGCTTTGATATTCAGATCAGATTCACACACCTGCACGTCAGATTCACTGCTGATGGTGACGCGAGATTCTATTGACATCCAGACTCAATAGAGTCCATCTGCATGAGCCTGGAGCGTCTGTTATGATACTGTGAGATTATGAGCTGTGATTATGATCATATGAACCTAGAGGAAAATGATATTACTCCGATGTTGCTCTTTCAAAGCTCAGGATCTCAGTTATGAATAATGTAAGCATCATATTTTTAGGGCCCTATAAAATCCATTTTATTTATTTTTTTCCAAATTCCGTGTTTTCAGTTTAAATTTTTCTGGAATCTGTTTTAATGGTTGAATTCCTTTTTCATTCAATAAACAGCATGTCTAATCAATTTAATTCTTAAAACTTAATTTAATCAGTCTTTTAAAATGTAATCAAATGGAAATATAGTGATTTAATTTACAATAAAACATTGCACTTTTATTTAAATAAAAAAAAAAAAGTGCAGAACAACAGAACTTTATTGTATAAATTAAAACTTGGATGTTAAAATATCTGGATTATGATATTCCTTATAATATTAACAACAACAGTACTACTAATAATAGTATATTCTTATTAATAATTATGATTATTATAAATATATTATTATTATCTAAAATCAATGTTATTATTATTATTACTTCAAGGAGTACATTTTAATGTAAAATAGTAATATATTTCTATGAATTTATTCAAGTTAATTCAACTTTTATTTTGGCGTACTCTCAATGATTTTTGAGTTTCAGTGAGTTTTTGATATGCAGATTTTTTTATTATAATTTATTCCGAATGAAATGGTGAAATGTTCATTAAATGCTTTCAGAGGAGAGATCCCACTTGTGATTTTTCAGTCCTATGTGGAGTTATTCAGACCACAGCTCAGGAGGAGATGACAACATATGTTGACATTTGGATGGTGACAATGTAATGTTTCTGAGTTTAGCCTCACACACACACACACACACACACACACACACACACACACACACACGGGCTCTGAGCTGGTGGACGTGACTCAAGCAGCTTTTCTCCTTGTTGTTGTCAGGAGAGTGAAACATGTAAATATAGTATGAATATGTCAGATATGTGTTATTCATCCATTGTGTTTTCTGTCCTTGATCTCAGTGGCTGTTCAAAACATTTAATTCAGTTGTATCTTTCAGATCATAAATACCCCGTCTATAGTTAAACACCTCTTACATGCAGTATTATTTTTATTTATCATTGAGATACTATTATAGTTTTTATTATTTTAATTAGTATCAATTTTTATATTTCCCATTTTAATTTTAATGTTTGTTTTGATTTTTTGTCTTTTTTTAGTACTTTTTAATAACATGTCTATATAGTTTTTATACATTTTTTTTTTTTTTTTTTAGTTTTACTTTTTTTAGTACATCAAGTTAAATCAAATTAAAAACAAAATGTTGCCTTGGCAAATAGCTGGAATAAAAAAAGTTAGATTTTTCTTTTCAGTTAATGTTTATTTTATTCAAAGTAATGTTTTCATTTGTTAACTATAATAACCCTGCTTACAGGTCACATTTCACACCAAAATAAAAAAAAAATAAATAGAATTCATAAATTAATAAAGAAAAGCACATTTTTTTTAGGACTGTTAAGGTGCATTGTGGCTTTATTTGCACTAAAGCTAATTTCCACAGCACATTTATGGTAATGCATCCAGATGTTTTACTGTTTTTTGTAAGTCTCAATATTTTCTATAATATTATAATATAATATTCTATAATACAATTATTTTTAAAATTTAGATAACCATAATTAAACTACGTATTACAGGTGCTATGTACAACAACAGCTATTATTATGTATACATAAGTATTTTTAAATATATTCAAGTAGTTTATTACTTTTGCATCACAGTAATGATAATTTGGGATTTAAATGTGCTCAACTCTCATGAAAATAATGTGATCATGTAAGTCCAACAATCACAATGTTCCTAAAACATTTTGTTTTATTCAAAATATAATTCTTTTTTTTAGCTTTTGGAATGAAATATGACCTGCACATGTCCTCGAGGGGTTTCGTTATTGGTTTGCTGAGATGCAAACATGTTTCTTAGGGAATGAACTAGAGTGGATTAATCAAAAGAACAGAGATGAGAGAGATCACCAAAACATCAATGATTGCACAAATCATTTCTTATTGATCAGTCACACGATGCACCATAAATATATCTAGCTCACACACTTATAAAAGGCATATCTGCTTTATGGAAATTACTAGATTAAATATTTAATTTGATGTGAATGAAAATTGTAGAGGCTGCTCGATATGTTGTACTATTGTTTTCCTTGGTGTCAGTCATGCAGTCTTTGTTACATTAATTTTATATTGCAGCAGCAGTACAGTATACAGTATTGTGTTTTGTAACTCTTCCATCAGGTTTAATAGGTGGACTGGAAAAACCAGGCTGAAGAATAGAAATGTAACTCTGGGATTATGACCTTTCTCGGATTACTAGCACACGTTTTTGTGTGACTGAATTCTTCTCCACACAGATCTCAGAGAACAGATGTTTCAAGCATGGAAAATATGAATATATAAATGTGAAGTTAAAGGGCCAGAGTTTGTTGTAGAGAAAAGCAGAAACAGAAGTGCATCTGTAGTTTTATTTCTGTTATTTGAGCTGATTGAGGAACGGTGAAACTCACAGGTGTATCTGAGCCGTGGGCGACAAATCCTGACGTGTTTGTGTCACAGTGCTTCTTTTGGAGTACTGACTCACTTCACTGTTTTCTACAAAAGTGTTTCCTATGGAAGCCCGTTTCCGCCACTGAATAAAATTTTTTTAAAAGGTTATTGCGACTTTTTATCTCACAATTCTGACTTTTTTTCACAGAATTGTGATATAAACTCACAATTGCGAGTTATAAAGTCAGAATTGCGAGATATAAAGTCACAATTGCGAGATATAAAGTCACAATTGCGAGATAAAAACTCGCAATTCTGACTTTTTTTTCAGAATTGCGTGATATAAAGTCACAATTGCGAGTTATAATTGTGAGTTTATATCACGCAATTCTGAGAAAAGAATTTTTTTCTCGCAATTCTGACTTTTTTTCTCAGAATTGTGAGTTTATATCATATAAACTCGCAATTCTGACTTTATAACATGCAATTGTGAGTTATAAAGTCAGAATTGCGTGATATAAACTCACAATTATAACTCGCAATTGTGACTAAAGTCACAATTGCGAGATAAAAACTCGCAATTGCGAGAAAAAAAGTCTATAAAGTCTATCTCACAATTGTGAGTTTATTTCACGCAATTCTGAGAAAATAATTTTTTTCTCGCAATTCTGACTTTTTTTCTCAGAATTGTGAGTTTATATCATATAAACTCGCAATTCTGACTTTATAACATGCAATTGTGAGTTATAAAGTCAGAATTGCGTGATATAAACTCACAATTGCGAGTTAAAGTCTTAATTTTGGGGGGGGGGGGACTGATATGTTCTCATTATTGCGAGTTTATATCTCACAATTCTGACTTTATAACTCGCAATTGCGTGTTCTGAGAAAAAAAATCAGAATTGCGAGTTTGTATCATGCAAATATGAGAAAAAAGTCAGAATTGTGAGATAAAAAGTCGCAATTACCTTTTTTATTTTTTATTCAGTGGCGGAAACGGGCTTCCATAGTTTCCTGCAGAATTCAAAACAACAGAATGTTTTTTTTTAACATTCAGTTTGGTGAATACACTAGAAACACATTCATAATGCATGTGGAAAAATCAGCTCAAAAAGATCCATGTGTTTCACTTTTACTAAACATGTCAAAACAGTTGTCAAATGTGTGTGTGGTTTAGTGGTTATTGAAGCTTGTTGCTGGTCAAAGCTGCTGTTCCTGTGATAAGACAGTCATTGATCCGCTTCAGATGAGAAACACAGAGACACAGACAACAACATCCTCACTGCAGACACTCACTCGCACACTTCTTTCTTTCTTTGCCATAAAAACTTTTTTTTTGAAACGTATTCATTAAATATGTGGTAATTGTGCATGCTAATACAAAATATCTACTTTTGGAAATATTGAACTTTAATTTTAATTTTAACAATGTTAGGAACTGCCTTTCTATAGATTGATATGGTTTATAATTATTAAATCTAAAGATTATATGGGTTGAGAATACACTGTATTTCTTTAATTTTTTCCCCCAAAAAGCTTGTGTATTTTCAAAATATGTTTTTTTTTTAAGTTTGTGTATTAATATGCAATTTGAACACTTATTCATTAAAAATCTGCTGACTTTTCATGCATTCTAAAACCAAAATGACTACTCTTTGGTAATATTGCACTTTAATTTTATTTGAATTTTAACAGCATAGGAGAGATTGAAGTTTTCTACAGAAAACTTTTGTTTCTCTTTCTTTTTCTTTTAATTTTTTTCCCCAAAATGTAATGTATTGGAAATGTAGCTTTCCATTAATATGCTATTTTAGACACTTACTCATTAAATATGTGCTTATTGTTTCAATATTGCACTCTATTTTAATTTTAATAGTATGCGAGGAATTGAAAATGTCTAAAGAACAGATCGTCGATATGGTTTATAATTGTTTATTAACTTTAGAGATACTATGGGTGCTATTGTTATGAGATAACTATTATACAATACTATTTTCTTCCTTTTTCTTCATTTATTTCTTTTTCTTTATTACTTTTTGAAAATATTGCACTTTAATTTTATGTTCATTTTAACAGCATGTGAACAAATTTAAGATTTATTTAGAATAGATTGTTGATATGGTTTATATGCCCCTATTTTTTATAAAATCAGAAAGCACAGCTAGTGCAAATACAAATACAAAATCTCTTCTGCAACTGAATTGTTGAATGAACTGTTTTCCAGGTTTGGTTGGTTTTGTCTGGTTTTCTGTGGTTCAGCTGCTGTCATGTGCACTTTCTCATACGGTTTAATCACACAGAGAGCTGAGCTGTGACTTTCACTCTCATTTACTCTCTTAATTGTCTGAGCGGGTGATTGGAGCTGTAGCCTCTGGCTGTAGCCTCTGGCCAGAGGGATTGTGGGATTGAATGAGTGTCATTGTGTCTAAACCATCATCTGAGCTCAGCAGACACATGCAGTCAAAACTCTTTCTGTCTGCTTCTCGGACTGAGGGTGCCATTATTAATCAATGTGTCCAGACCCTGTGTCTGTTCTGCTCTATTTACATTGACACTTTTGGGTCTTTGGAAATTATATTGTATATATGAAGAGGTCATTTGCAAAAACCGATAACTGTTTTTTCAGAAATCACGTTTTTTTTATTGTGCATTCCAAGTAATATCAATCAAACTGCAGTTGGGTTGTTTTGATTAAGTAATAATAACTTAAACAAATACAGGTAATTTAAGAAATTAAAGTTAATTGAAAGTATGTTTTTTTTTTACATATTAAAAGTTTGTTTTATAGCAAAAGCAGATAACTCCAACAGTCGTTTTTTGGCAAAAGCAGATAACGCCACATTTCATGTTTTAGAGTTTAAAAAAACACTCGTTTAATCTTTGTAATCTCCTCAGATGACAATGTAGATGCCTGACAAATGTTGTTGTTGTGATCATAATAAACTGTATGGATGTGATTACAGGCAATACACAGAGCTTTTCCCTCACCACTGTAACGCGCTGCTTTTGCAAGGTTCCGTGAAAACGTTTCAGCTTTTATTTTCCTTTTTCGCCCTGAAGATATCACAGATTCATCAAGTTCGTCGAAATGATCCATCCTCGAGCTTTGACAAACTCCTCTCAGCTAGCACGTCTTTTCAAAGTGAAAGTAGCCTTGTCACCTGACCTGAATACAGCGCGCTG
>NW_015543492.1:1093586-1113711 GCF_001515605.1 Sinocyclocheilus anshuiensis
CAATATTGCATTATACATTTAATTATAGTCATCGTCACATGACCAGCATTTACGTTGCGTCGTCTCGTTTTCGTCACGTGATAAAGGTTCGTTGACGACGATATTTAGTCATAATTTTCGTTGACGAAAGCAACACTACTTGTCACCTGACCTGAATACAGCGCGCTGATTCGCTAAAATGGATTTATCGGTTTCTGTTCAAAAACAACAAGGGCGCTTATCGGCTTCTGCAGTAAAACGTGAACTCGCGATGCCTTGAAAGTGGACAAAACCGGATTTTTTGACAAAACTTGTTTAGGATTCAAATTGTGCTATATGTGGAGAATAATGCACGGCATTCAGCTCATTTTTTTTAAAGTGGCGTTTATCGGTTTATGCAAATGAACTCTTCATATATTATATAATATTTTACCTACAATACACAAAAAGACCAAAGCACAAAACAAACAAACAAATAAATAAATGCATCTATAAATACATCCATAAAAATATACTAAGCACAAATTAATTTATAAACAACTACCAAAAACCTTTACAGGAGTCACGTGAAACGCTTATTTTGGTTGTTTTGTGCCTCAGTATTTTATGTGTATTATATGGAAGTAGGTTGATTTTTGGCCTGCTGTGGCCATCATTTTAAAGGGTTACTCCACCCCAAAATGAAAATTTTGTCATTAATCACTTACCCCCATGTCGTTCCAAACCCATAAAAGCTTCGTTCGTCTTCGGAACACAATTTAAGGTATTTTGGATGAAAACCGGGAGGCTTGTGACATTGTCATAACACTGTCAAGGTCCAGAAAAGAATGAAAGACATCGTCAGAATAGTCCATCTGCCATCAGTGGTTCAATCTGAATTTTATGAAGCGACAAGAATACTTTTTGTATGCAAAGAAAACAAAAATAATGACTTTATTCAACTATTTGTCTCCTCCGCGTCACCGTAGCGCCATTTTGGAGAGTATCCACTGAACGCAAACTGCGTATGCTGTTCTGTGTCAGCCGCACCACATGGATACGCTGTTTTCGTTAAAATCAAAGCGTAAATAAACGTAGAAAACGTATCCATGTGGTGCTGCTGACACAGACAAGTAGAACAGTATACGCAGTTTGCATTCAGTGGATAATCTCCAAAATGGCGCTATGGTGACGCGGAGGAGACGAATTGTTGAATAAAGTCGTTATTTTTGTTTTCTTTGCGTACAAAAAGTATTCTCGTAGCTTCGTAATATTATGACAAAATTTTCATTTTGGGGTGGAGTAACCCTTTAAATAAGAATTTTTTTTGTGTGTTTTGCCTGCTTAAATGAAGGTGAAACAAACATCCTGCTTAACAACTGCCAAATGGCTCTTAATTAATATGAGCACATACATACGTTTTAAAATGCTATTTTAAATAAAGCATGTTTGCAATTTGCATGTTCTGTCCAAGTATTTCAAGTCAAATATCCATATGTTTATTTAGAAAAAATAATCATATAATGTCAGGCAATCGGTGCAATGCAACAAAAATAGAAACGGGGCATCTGTGAACTAAAGATGCAACACACTGAGTCACTCTAGTGCGCTCACTTCTCTCAAGTTGTGATGCAGTTATACTGTGATGGATCACTGTATGATGTATTGTGATCTGTGTCTGTGCAGGTATTTCGTGCTGGACCCTGATCTGGGTCAGCTGCAGTATTTCATGAGCGAGCAGGGACGAAGTCAGAAGCCCCGCGGATCCCTGCCTCTGATTGGTGCGTCTGTGATGTCGAGCGACGAGGCGCCTCACATGTTCATCGTCAGCTCAGCCAATGGGGAGCTCTTCAAACTCAGAGGTATTTTACACTCGCTTTCTGAGCTTTATGTCGCGCTTGTGTCTCTCAGGTCAGTGCATTAGTGTGACGATGAGCTAAAGGTTACTTGCTTGCGCTGCAGTGTTGGGCTGTTACCACGGCAACCAGCGGCCTCTGTTTTACGAAAGTCATGTTTCATGCAGGAGTTTGTGCATTTATTCAGTATTTGCTCTCTGTAGTGCTGGAGGATTTTGTACTGAGAGTCTCATTGACATTCAGTCTGTTTCTCAGTCTGTCCAGCCATATGGAGAAAAACTGTGTGAAATAAACAGATGATTCACTTCCATTATGATGTCAGTTCTAAACACTACCATTCAATAGTTTAATTTTTTAAAATGCTTTTATTCAATAACGTCGCATTAAATTGATCAAAAGTGACGATAAACACATTTATAATGTTACAAAAGATTTTCATTTCAAATAAATGCTGTTCTTTTGAACTTTCTATTCATCAAAGTATCCTGAAAAACAAAATGTATCTTGGTTTCCACAAAAAGATGAAGCAGCACAACTGTTTTAAACATTGATAACAATCAGAAATTTTTCAGCATATTAGAATGATTTCTGAACATGGGCATAGAATACACAGTTTTTTTTTTCGGGCGTGTTCACGTAGAGGTTTTCAAGGGCCAGTGTGAATAAATCTAGATTTAAATTCAAAGAGACCAGATTGTCTATACATGACCTGTTGTTTTATTCGGACCCAAAACGAGGCGATGTGAACATTACGGATACACTCTAATACACTCTAATGCAGTGTATGTTTCATTCATACTAGAAGCCACTGCTTCTCCTGCTTCACAAGTCCAAAACGGACTCATAGAAGCAATAACTTTTGACGTGCCAGGAAATCCCTAATATGGACAAACTAGGCATCCGTCTATCGCTGTAGCTAAGCTGAATAAAAAGCAGAAACGTTCTGACTGATGAAACGTGAAGACAATAAACACACGATTGCAACGATATATGGTTTATGTAGTCTCAGCCTCAGACGTCACGCCCACGAACCGTCGGCTGAACGTCTGATACATACGGCACACAAAATTGGAAACACTTCGGGAGTTTCGAAGTCGTCATCAGATTGGTTGAATTATACAGGGTTTCCGGGAGACGTGCGTGTTATGTTTTTAAATGTTCCGCCTGGAAACTAGGGCTGCACGATTAATCGAATGCGATTGTCATGCGCATCTTGTCAGTAAAGCCGGTTCTGTGATTAGTAGTAAATCTCCAGCACGTGCTTTCAGATGGAGCAGCATTTACTACACAGAGCCGTAGTTCACTGACAAGCTACACAAAATTGCGTTCATAATCGCAGACGATTTAATCGCACGATTATGAAATCAAAGAAATCGTTCTGCAAATATGAAAGCTGTTTGCGTAGCTTGTCAGTGAAGTACGGCTCTGTGTAGTAAATGCTGTTCCATCTGAAAGCACGTGAAAGTACCACATTTAATAACATGTTTTTACTCCAAACTCAATTGATAACGTCAGTCGAGTGTTTGAAATAAATCCTTCTGTGACATGATGTGGCTTCTTACACAGAATAAAGCACACAACTTATTTCATAGTATTCTAAGCAGTGATAAAGGCTATGTCGATTAGCACAGCATTATTATATACTTTATTATAATAAAAATTATAATAATAAGAACTCAGATAAACCATATATTGTCGTAGTCGTGTGTTTA
Organism: Sinocyclocheilus anshuiensis; assembly: GCF_001515605.1. Lineage (NCBI taxonomy): Eukaryota > Metazoa > Chordata > Actinopteri > Cypriniformes > Cyprinidae > Sinocyclocheilus > Sinocyclocheilus anshuiensis. Next base: position 1,097,113 of record NW_015543492.1, read on the forward strand.
TTAGTCACGTTGAATTAATGAAAGCAGTTGAATCTTCTGTTTGTTCAGCTGCAGCGATAGGCATTTCCTGGGTTTCTTCTGCAGGGCGTATTTGGTGTTTCCGCGCGAGAGCACCCTCTGGCCTTCAGATGGAGATTTACTGCTGATCACAGAACCGTGCTTCACTGAAAGATATGCATGACAATCACAACTTCTGCCTTATCGCGATTTATCGCCTTTGCGATTTAATTTTGATTAATCGTGCAGCTCCACTGGAAACAAAGATGCTGTGACGCCAAACCCCCTCATGTTAGAAGAAAGCCGTCGTGTTTACAACTGTGATAATGAACGCTTATCAGGATCAACTGAACGCTGGATTTTTAAAAGTATGTGAAATATTTAAAGTTTGCGTCCAAGACGTTTTACACACGTTATTGTGGGGACATTTCCATGCCCCTAAACATGACGCGGCACAAAACGAAACATGACTGGTTGCTTTATCTGTCAGTCATATGGCCTCGTGGGCGGTCCTTGCCATTCAAAGCGCCCAAGGTTCCCAGACCTTCTGCCCGTCCGTCTGAAGGTCTGGCTACGCGAGACTATGGTTTATGTGTGTTTTTCAAGTCATCTCCAGGTAATAAATAAATAAAGTATATGAATAATGCTGTGCTAATTGTCATAGCATTTATTACACTATAGAAACTATAACATATATATTTCTGCCTTATTCTGTGATAAAAATGGAAAAAAAGTGTTTGTAGTATATAAACCAATCAAAATTTATAAACCAATAAAATTGTCATTAAGAAAATAACCGTGGAAAAAATCATACAAATTACTGTCCAACAGTGTTTTTGATTTCTTAGCCAATTAAAAGAGATAAGGGAAAAAAAAAAACGTCAATTAGACAAAAAAAAAAAAAAAGATGGCTACGCCCCTGTTTCTGAAGGATCATGTGACACTGAAGACTGGAGTAATGATGCTGAAAATTTGGCTTTGAATAACAGGAATAAATTATATTTTAAAATATATTACTATATAAAACCGTTATTTTAAATTGTAATACTATTTCACAATATTGCGTTTTAGAATTTGCTCACTGCTGCCATCTCAAGGGGTTCTGGGTATTTACCATGAGGTTTGGTAGCTGGTTTCTTCTGGTCCAAGGTGGTTCTCAGTAGTGAGGATTTGGCTAAGCAATTCAATCATCTTGGTTAAGGGCCTTGATGGTGAAAATCAGGCCATTTCATCTTAAATCCAGCATGAAATCAACGCTTACCATTTTATTTATATTTATTATTAAAATATAATATATTATTTATATTTATTTTGGTATTTTTACATTCATACATTTTTTATTTTATATTTATTTATTTAGAATAATTGTATTTATTTATATGTATTTACTTAGATTAATTTTATTTTATGTATTACATATTTTATGTATTTTTATTGACTTATTTTTGGCACCTTTATTTAAAGGTTCAGTTAAGAAAGACTGGGTAAAAAGATCAGAAGCAGCCAACATTATAAAAGGGATCCAAGTCTAACTGTATTGTATGGATAGGATTTTTTATAAAAAAAAAAAAAAAAAAAAAAAAAAAAGAACATTTTGAAAATATTAACCATGGAAAACCAATTTTTCCTCTCTTGGCCATAGAAAGAAAGTACATTTTGAATACATTTTTTTATTAAAAAAGTTTCCTGATGCATCAGTTTTTTGTGTCTGAAATATTTCCATGTAATAGTTTAGCACACCACATCTTATGTAATATTTTGTATTAGCATGCTTGTTAAACCAAATTAATAATAATTCATTTAAAATTCCAAAGATGGGAGTTTCATTCATCAATGCAGAACTGTTTGAGAAAGCATCATGATGCATTAATTTTTTAATACAGTTAGTACACACTGTTGTTCTCGTATGTATGTGCATGTGTGTGTGTGTGTGTGTGTATTATGTGGTGTTGTGTTTATTTTCGGACGGCTGGTGATCCAGTCTTTCTCCAGCACTCCTTAATCTGGAGTCTGTTTCTGGTTTATTCAGGCTGTAAAGTTAAAGTTAAAGCCCTGCTGAAGCTCACTTGATGATTTCAGCTCAAGTGTTTCATTGACGCTTGTTTTGACTCTAGGAATAGTCTGACTTCCTGTTGAATGTGGAAGTGATGTGGTGTTGACATGCTCAGGGTCACTCGTCATTCTGAAAGATCAAAAGGATGTTTCATTTACTGTGTCAGTGTGTTATTTTAGTATCAGTGAGATACTGTTATACTGTAGTTTTTATTAAGAGTTTGAATTTTTTTTTTTTTTTACAATTTATTTTTATAGTAATTTCTTTTATATTTTGTTGTTTTGTTGTCATTTTTATTTAATAGTTTTTTTAAAACATGTATATATATTTGTATTAATTTTATTTCAGGTTTAGTTATTTTAGTACATCAGGTTAAACTAAATAAATGAAAAATGTTGCCTTGGGAACTAGCTGAAATAAAGGGTTTTTAGTATTTTATTTTATTTTATTCAGTTGAAGTTTATTTTATTTCTAGTATTTTTTATGGTATTAGTTTTTGTTAACTATAATAACCCTGGTAACTAATACATTAATACTTTGCATATTTCCTCTCCCTCTCTCTCATGTTTCCTCCTGTAATTCCTCTGTCCCAGCGGTGGATGCCACAGAACAGCAGCTTTGGATGACGCAGCTACAAGCCTGTACCAGACGCCACTCTGACAGCAGTGCCAAGGTGTGTGTGAACACACACACACACACACACACACAAAACATACATGTTGTGGAGTCTGTTTGAGATGAGAGCAGAGAAAGTGTTATAGGAGAATAATTTTTTTGTATTTGAGAGATTCTGGGTAGCGTGTCAACCCAATGTGAGTAAATCACTAGCATATGCGACTAAATTTCCATGCTAGGCAACCAAATAATGTCTATCGTTAGCTATTGCCTAATAAATTGTTAGATTTCACTCGCCAGTGTTTGAGTTAGAGGCTAAGTATAAGTTTAACACTGATAATTCACTTGCCTTCACTCATTATGAAAACTGCGCACTTGAGAGTTTCGCTGTCTGTCTTTAAAGCGCACTATTTTAATTAATCTCAAAGGATGCACAGCGCAGCATAAATGACTGTATATTCCTTGTTGTATTTTCCTGTCAAAATAGTGGAGTTTATTTGGAATTATTCAGCCTTTGAGAACAAGCACAAGCCACTTCGGTTTCTTCGGTAGTGGGCGGAACTAATGCACAAACTGCAATCTCATTGGCCGGCGCTCACCTATTACCGTCACTGCAGAGCCGTTGAGAAACAGAGTTGCGACACTCCCATAGACTTCCAAAGGAACTGAGGAATGCGGAAGTAAAGCGTGCCCTGGAGCAGCCAATAGTTCCAGCATTGAAGCCCATTCATTTCAGTGTTTCTCAAGCACACTCGCCAAAAATTGAAGAAATTACAGCATTTTTTGACATTTGAATTCATTAGTTGACCTCTGGCCAGTAATGTTATGTTATGAAGAGCATTATAGTTAATGTTTATCGTTAAATAATAGACAGTTATACTATAATTGCAGTTAGATAACATGAGAAACACCTTAAGAGCGACCATAACCAAATGCTAGTTGTCATATTTTTAAAGTGCCCCTATTATGCCTTTCCGAATATTATCTTTCATGCAGTGTGTCATGTAGCTGTATGTGAACATAAACTATCTGCAAAGTTGTGAAGCCGACAGTGCACAATAAATAAAGTTATTGTCTATCAAAAAAAAAGAGTCGGCTCGCAATCGCCTAAACGAGTCGTCAGGAATTCGAATCTTATTCTGTTACGGCTCTATGTCACAAAGTAACACATTTGTATAATGTCCGCCCACGTTCTACGTCGCCAACTTGCCCGCCCACAAACAGTAACATTTCTGTGTGGTTAACATCATGTCGAGAAGACGCTGTATACTACGCTGAGAGAGTAAATTAGTTTTATCACATCTTATAATTACCACAAACTTGTTAACACTTGACACTTGCCACTGAGAAACGTCCTGCTCCAGTCGTGCTTGTGAATCCGTCTCTTGTCGATCAGCCAGTTCTACCGTTTCATCATCAGACTCTGGCTCGAATTGGTAAGGTTCAATCGATACCATCTTTTCTATGTATTGTCAAGTCTCCAGGGCTGTCATTTCATCATGGCAATGGGCGTTTCGTTTCCTACACGCGCTGTACGCGGTAGACCAATCCAGAGCCAATCTCTCTACGGCTCTGGACCAATCACAAAGGACTGCGCCATCTGACCAATCACAGCAGTGAGGGCTCACGGAAAGGAGGGGTTTAGAGAGACTGATTCTTTGAACTGCTTCGCACGAGTCGTTTACGAATCATTTAGAAATGAGGTCAAATTAAATCTGTTTTTTTGAGAAAACTAATGTGATTTTGCCCATGCATGTAAACCTGTTTTAGGAGACTCGTAAAACAATATTAGCAACCTTAAAAATGGCGTAATAGGGGCACTTTAAGTTTTTAGACTTTCTGCAATCTTTCTCTCACTGTAGGAAGTCAAATGAGTTTCAATGAAGACTGCCCATTCAAGGAATATATTAATTAAGGAGTTTCTCTGTTTGACTTGTGTTTTTTTTTAAAGCATTACCTTAAATTTCTTTCTGGGTTAAATTCCGTATTTGCTTGCCTTTATTCATATTCACTTAAGTTGTATGCTTATGTGAATATCATAAAATAACACATGTAACATGTAACAAAAAAAAATAGAAACTTTAAAAAAATCAAGTGTTTGATAATGTCTAAAAATACATTCAAATGCAAAAAAAATTAATAAATTGTAATATAAATAATAAGCATATTACCAAATGTTACACTTAAGGTGTTTGGTCACATTTGACTGACAAGTAGTATGAGAACATTTCTCTTTATCACTCCCCAGAATAAAATGCTATTGTAAAGCGTAGTCAGCGTAGTTATTAGGGGTGGGCGATATGACCAAAATCTTATATCACGTTATGAGTAATTTTATTTCACAGTAACAATTCATATAACGATATAGTTATTTTTGCTTTAAATAATGTCTTTATGATATCAAAATTTTGATACCATAGAAATGTTATATTTCTTGTCAGCAGTGTCAATATCACAAAAAAATTAATACTAGCCTAAATTTAAAAAAACAACAAACAAAACTCAAGCTCACTGAAGGCAAGTAAACAGTCACTGATTAAATAAGAATAAGAAACTAATTACAAGCAACAAACAGACAAAAAAAAACTACAGTAGAACAAATAAATAAGAAATGCTGCATACTTTGTATAAAGTAATCAAATATATAAAAACACTGCATATTCTTCACTGTGTAAATTAAAAAAAAAAAAAAAAAAACTGAAGTGATATGTGGCCAAGTATGGTGACCCATACTCGGAATTAGTGCTCTGCATTTATCCCATCCAAAGTGCACACACACAGCAGTGAACACACACACACACACACCGTGAACACACACCCGGAGCAGTGGGCAGCCATTTTTCAGTTGGGGGTTCGGTGCCTTGCTCAAGGGCACCTCAGTCATGGTATTGAAGGTGGAAGAGAGCGCTGTACATTCACTCCCCCCACCTACAATCCCTGCTGGTACGAGACTCGAACCCGCAAACTTTGGGTTACGAGTCCGACTCTCTAACCATTAGGCCACAACTTCCCCCTGAAGAAATGTGTTTCTTCTTATTAAACTTACAAAAGTGATTTAGTCAAGAGCAGTGAGAGATGTTCTCGTTTTTGTTCTTTGATTAACAGGAATGACCGAGAGCAGGAATATTAGACTGCTGTCACTTTAAGAGCTGCCCGGATCCAATATACGGTTACACATGTGTTTTCTTTCTCAGCTGTCTGCTTTCACTTAAGACCTAAATTACTGTGTTCATGAGGATACTTGCAAAGATGGGCATTTTGACACATACAAGTGTGTATTTAACCGTTCAAGGCCTAGAAAGCGTCAAAAATAACTCCGTTCAATACTCCCGCGCTCTATGCGCACCGTCTTCACGTGCTCTTCCTCTCTGACAGCGCTCATAAACAGTCTCTCAGACAGAGCGAGCGTATAGCGAAATGATTTCTCTTTCCCTGCTGATTGCTGGTTTCAACGGCTTAAAATCACGTAGACAAAAAAAACGTTGTTAAAGTGACTTAAAATAGGAAAGATCTTGATATAGTTGTTTTAATGCTTATTTTAAATCAATTCAAGTCATTTTGAGAGCCTTTTGGAGGTTTGCTAAGGCGTAATCTGATCTGTTGTCATTCACAGATGAGGAAACTGAAGGATTGTGATGAGCATCTGTGTGTCGAGCAAACTCAGAACACACTGGACGCACAGGTAACACACACACACACACTCTCTCTCTCTTTCTCTTGTCTCACGTGTGTTTGTTATATTATCTGTCTCATAATGTCCTGATGTGTGTGATTGTCGTACACACAGGGTTGGTCTGTGTCTGTCTCTGGTCTGTTAATGCTGTGCTGTAGTAACTGCTCGTCAGCACATGATCACAGAGCTTCATTCAGTGAAGAACAGACGCTTCATTGAAACACTGAGCCTTTCTTTCTCTCTCAGATTCCTCTGTAAATGATATCCGCACTAATTGATCCAGACGGATCTAGAGTCACTGCTGAGGGCATTAGCACACACATACTACTTTTGTTTTTCATCTGACAAGGTTGTTTCTGAATCTTTAAATAACCATATTCTCCCACCTCAGTCCCAAAGTATGAGGATAGAGATACGAACCCACCCCCAATATTCACATCAGCACTCAATAAATATGGGTTTTTCAATGGCTGCTTCTTAAACTCTTACCCACAATCCTAAATACGTTACCAGCACGCTACAAACAAAATGCTTTTTTTTACTTTTCCAGTTAAACCATCCTTGAAAGTCCTTGAAACATGATAAATGTACTTGAGAAACAACACTGCATGAGAAATGACGATGTGTTTTAATAGACTGTATCTTAAATATGAGTGTGTTTTGTCTTCCTGCACAGTTTGTTACTTATTTCAAGGATTTTGAGATGTTAAATAAGACAAAAATACTCATTAAGAAGATATTTTTTACATTGTAGTTGTTTAGAATTACTATCTCAAAGCCTAAAGCACTGAAAAAAGATCGGAAGAACCTTTTATTAAAAATGATAGATTTATTTGCTGTTTATTTATTTATTTATTTATTTATTTATTAAATATAAATAAAATAAATGAATACATTTCATTTACTTAATTTATTTATGGCACTTATATTACTAAGTAACATTATAAAATGATTCATCTAACCAAACAGTATTTATGGGAAATTTTGATTCATGGAGTCATGATGCAATGACAAAACAATTCCTGATCAGTTTTCCTGCAATATAATTTAGTGCATTGTTAAATACATTAACTGATAAGAATTAAGATCACTGATAACATGCCTAATAACGTCCTTAGAGATATCATTGCACCACACACTGCAGTAAATAAAATGAATGTTTTATTTTAAAAATTATTTCAGGCCTGTGGGATGGCATTTGGCTTCGGCTGCTATGTGCCCACATTCACTGTCAGATTGTGTTCGGCCCACACACACACACACATCTGTGTTCACCTGGGAGATAGAGCGCTATAGTGTTACAGAGAGAGAGAGAGAGAGAGAGAGACCTGTCTGTGTAAACATCTCACCTACTTCTGCTCTGTGATTCACTTTATTTAAAGGCTCATAAAATGTTATATTCAAGGCTGTTAATCATTTAAATATTTAACCGTGATTAATTGCATCATTTTATTCTAATTAACAGATTGAAGTCAGAGTAAACTCAATAAAAGGTGCATGTGTGCTTGTGAAGATTATCCTCAAACTGCATCAAAACACACAGGAATAGACATACATTAATATAATCTTATTTTAAAGATGCAGTTCTCTTCTTCATATTTCTATGAATCTCTCGTGGGTTATATTTCACTTATTGATCTTCATTGATCATTGATCTTCACCACACAAACACGCCAAATGACTTTTGTTAAACATCACATCTAGGTTTGATTTATAAGTTACCCATAAAAAGAGTTTTTAACCCATCATTTAGTGATAACAGGAGCTCTGCTGATTTCTGTGCATGTGTGATCAAATCTTGTTTTAATCAGCTGAAAATGTTCAGATCCAACTTTAGAAACCACACAGTTATAGCGATTATTAAGTTATTACACTTACATGCATTAGCAGCATTAAAACATTGTTTAATACAGTGTTCATTTAGTGTCATTGAGATTATATACTATTATAATTTTATTAATAGTTTTTGATTTTTTTATATTTTCTGTTTTCATTTTATTTCATTTAAAGTATTAGTACATTTTTTCAATATAGTTTTTTTTCCGTTTTTATTTCACTTTTATTTTTAGTCATTTGAAAATGAAGAAATGTTGCCTTGGCAACTAGTTGAAGTAAAATAAGGGGTTTTTATGTTTTATTTTATTTCAAGAAACTCTTAAAGCATGGTTGCAATGTGTTCATTGTCAAACTCCAAAATCAGATTATTTTTAATTCTTAAAAAAACGCCATTATTTTATTTGAAAATTTTTTTATTTTTATTTTATTAACAAAATATTTTAGTTTGTCTTGTATATTTTACATTTCACTTCCATTTTTTGAGGGTAAATAAAGAAAAACGTATACACTGTAATCATGAAACAAAGCGACATTTGTACTAGACAAGTGTAAAATTACTGTGGATAAAAAAATTATATTCTGAACCCCATGTGGATTTACACAAACAGAGAAAGTCAAAAAGTGTTACTTTGTGCCCCGCTCTCCCCTATGTTTATATAACATATATAACATATAAGGCTCTTTTATCTCTAAAGACATAATTTTATCTGTATGGTTCTGATGCTTGAGTGTATTTAGCACATGAAGTCTTGCGAAGGTGAGTTTGATAGTGAAATCTGTCCTGGTTGTGACTTGTGTTTCACTATATGGAGTGTGACTGCGGTGTGAATGCAGCTGTAATTCTGCATTCACTGCTTGTTAGACTGTATTATGTGTCTGTGAATGGGAAAAGGTTTTTTACCGTCTCTCTCTGTGTGTCTCAGGGTTCATCGGGCCGGACACGAAGTTTCTCTCTGCTTCCTCACCTCCCTCCGTCTTCCTCTCCTGTATCTCAGAGACATCTGCCTCACCACGGGCCTCCGAGCAACATCGTTACCATCACGCACCACAAGTCGCCTGCAGCCGCCCGCCGTGCCAACAACCAGTACCCAGAGCGCATCCTGGAGGTCAAAGAGGTCAGACACACACCTCAAACACTGGACCGACATTTATAGACCATCATGATGCTCCTCACTTAAGCTCCTGTCTGATCTAATTCAGAATTAAAGAATACTCAGAATATATTTAGGCCTAAATGTAAGATTTGTGTATTTGAATTGCAAATAAAATGTCCATCCATTAAGATTATACAGTTTTACTGATATAATAAACTAATAAACTTAATCTGATGCATATTTGTCAGTCCTACATTTTCTAATTTGTTTTAATCTCATATATTTTCACTAATTGAATATTGCTGGTTCCACAGCCAGCCATTTTTAAACCATATTCATACTTTTAACTGACTAAATGTGACCATGGGCCACAAAACCAGTCATTAGGGTCAAATTTTCGAAATTGAGATTTACACATCATCTGAAAGCTGAATAAATATGCTTTCCATTGATGTATGGTTTGTTAGGATAGGACAATATTTGGCCGAGATACAACTATTTGAAAATCTGGAATCTGAGGGTGCAAAAAAAAAATCAGAATATTGAGAAAATCATCTTTAAAGTTGTCCAAATGAAGTTCTTAGCAATGCATATTACTAATCAAAAATTAAGTTTTAATATATTTATGGTAGGAAATTTACAAAATATCTTCATGGAACATGATCTTTACTTAATATCCTAATGATTTTTGGCATAAAAGAAAAATCGATAATTTTGACCCATACAATGTATTTTTGGCTATTGCTACAAATATATCCCAGCGACCTATGACTGGTTTTGTGCTCCAGGGTCACAAATGTAATTGTTTTCACAATGAACAGATTTATGCTGATTCTAAACAACTGGAATAAATTCATTTTGAAAATATGATTATTTAAATAAAATCAAATAGGTAATAATAAACTATGGCATGTTTTTTTTTTTTTCTGAGTGCAGAAATCTGACCCGTTTTACTAGGGATGCACGATATATCGGCCACCATATCGGTATCGGCCGATAAATGCTCATTTTTTCTGTTATCGGTATCGGCCCGATAAGAAAATTTGGCCGATATCTTGAAGCCGATAAATAATGCATTATTTCCTTCAGAGACACTTCAGATGCACGCTGTTCGTTTGCAGCCTTTTGTGCAATTGTACGTTGTAATATTGTGTTTATTTGATGTATATCTGATTTATCTCATATAGAATGCGTTCGGTATCGGCCAAAATTTTCATATCGGTGCATCCCTACGTTTTACTTATGTATGACTAAAAAATATGCATCATATTGAGTTTATTCATTTATGTTCAAATAAAAGTGTTATGTTAAAATGGTGTTCCATCCAAATGGATGGAAATTTTAAATGCAATTCAAATACTTCTTTCAATTAATGTCCATGATTGTGAAGTGAATTCCACACATTCCACAGGAGATTGAATTGGACTTTGGAAGAGGAAATGACTGAATTGAAATTCAACACAGCATAAGAATTTAATTAGTCCAATAGTGAGACAAAACATAAATATCTGAATTAGCTTTTTATTTTAACTAAGTGCCTTTTTATTCCCTGAAATGCAGAAATGTATTTCTTTCTGAACTGATTCAATAGTTCATAAAACAATCAAAACAATTAAATCAGATTTAGCTTAATAATAAATAATAAGTAACAAAATCAAATGGCATTCTGGGAAATTAAATGTTCTTTCGCATCATCCATAAATCAAATGTATGTATAATTAATCAAACAGTGCTAGATCAAGCCTTAATCTGTGCAAACCAAACTATCACCGAAGAGATAAATCATGACATAATACGGAAAGTGACACTGACACTGACAATCTGCTTGCTTTAAAGTAATCTATTCTATAAAGCGCTATATAAATAAACGTGAGGAATTGCAGAGCTGGAGCAAATATCCACATCGCTGTGATCAGATGCTTTCTTAACTGCTGTTTTCTCACCGCTGTCATTTTTGCTGTGCGTTTATTTTGTTATTGAGAGGAAAGCATGCAGCATATTCTGGATGTTTGCTAACAGTAAAGCGCTGCTTGCTTATACTGTATCAAACTTCTTTTTACCTCTAAGTGAAGAATGGAAACGAGCTTCGCCGTGAGTATATCGGAGCCATCACCCACAGCAGCAATTTATTTGTAATTTTTTTAAACTTACCCATGCTTGTCTTCTTCTATTGGATTGCATCCAGGAGAGCTGAATTAGTCTCGCGCTACAGCGCCACACAGGTCTAAGCGTGTTATTGCAGGCCCTTACATTAGGTCATTTGAGATCAAACATCTATTCGACAACAAATATTTGTTGACAGTTTTTATTGTCTACGTTGTCGATAATGTCGTCTAATCGTTTCAGCCCTACCTTCAATATAGTGAAAGTCACTTTGGATAAAATCATCTGCAAAATGAATAAATACAAATATGTAATTTAAGTAACACCTCCTGTTCACTGTATGTTTCTCCTCATATAAACTGTCATTTTGAGCTGTGCTGGGTTTTATTTCTGTGCCAGAACATCATTTAGAGAATTAAATAAGCCCTGCGTCAGCTGAAACATTATTACCTCATCTATCACAGCTCATGTGATCATCTACATCAACTACAACTGAACCTATAGCGCTTTGATTTCAGGCCCTCGATTATCACATCAGCAATAAAGTCAAGTCATTTCAGAGGGGGAGATAGTTTTGATGAAAGATTATGAAGATGCTAAACAAGTTTTATTTTTTTTTTACAATAATAAAGAAGTCTTTTCTGCTCACCAAGCCTGCATTTATTTAATTATAAATACTGTAAAAACAGTAAAACTGTGAAATATTATTACAATTTAAATTAACTTTTTTCCCCATTTCAATATATTGGAAAAAGTAACTTACTCCTGTGATGCAACGCTGAATTTTCAGCATCATTACTCCAGTCTTCAGTGTCACATGATCCTTCAGAAATCATTCTAATATGCTGATTTGCTGCTCAAGAAACATTTCTGATTATTAGCAATGTTGAAAACAGCTGTGCTGATTCATATTTTTGTGGAAACCATGATACATTTGAATTTTCAGGGGTCTTTGATGAATAGGAAGCTCAAAAGAACAGCATTTCTTTTAAATATCTTTTGTAACATCGTAAATGTCACTTTTGATCAATGTTATGCATCCTTCATTAATAAATCTATTAATTTCTTTATAAATAAAAAAAAAAGAAATCTTGCATCAGAATCAGTATATTATTGTAAAAACTGACTTGAGAGTTTTCTGATGATATCCCAGTTTAATCCCAAGGGTTGTGTTCCAGTTAGTAGTGAAACTGAATGACGCCACCTGATGGTCAACTGCAGTAAAGCTCCTTCCTCATTTCTTCAGGTTATGATTAAGGTCGAGGGGCAGCAGAAGAGTCTGGTCCAGTCCATCGAGTCTCTGCCGATGCGAGGATCCCTGTCCTGTCTGGATCAGGACCTGCTACTGCTGAAAGCCACCTCTGCCGCCACCCTGAGCTGCCTTGGCGAGTGCCTGAATATATTACAGCAGAGCGCCGGACACAACCACGGGCCGCCCTCCGGTGAGTCCAATACGGACACCCTACAGACGCCCGTGGCTCCTCCAGACCCGGAGCCGGCCAAAGATCAGGGCGAGGTCGACTGCGGCCCCTGTCCATATCTAACGGACCCCATGCAGCTAAACGTTTGTAAAAAATGTTGTTGAAGTGCTGTTCATTGTTCATGCTGCATGTTCAGTGTTTGTGTGAGTTCATCTGTATTTTGGTTCTTGATTTGAATTGTTTGTTCATTCAGTTCTGTGCCTGATTATATCATTTGTATTCGTGCTTGAGTGTGTAACACGTTCAGGGATGACACCACCGTCCCTTAATGCATGATTCATGTGAGTGTTTGGAATCTGATTCCTGTTGCTTTTCAATGCTGGACTAACCACATGCCAAAGAAACACACACACACTGGTGCCTGAAAACTCAAAACGACCCAGTGGATCCCATTAAACATTTCAGAACGACCCTGACATGGACTCAGGTGCTTCACTCAGGGCGTCAAAATCAATCGCCATGATTTTAGATTTGATTTTGTTTTATGTTTTGCATTTTTATTCGTTTTTTATGTTGATTCACTCTGCCAAAAACAACTAAAAGAAAAAACGGGAACTCCTTGATATCAGTGGACACCTTCGCTGTCTTTCTTTCTCCGAGAAGAAACACTTGAGAGCTGAATGACTCTGTGCCTGATCTGAGTATTGTATTTTCATTTTTGAATGTTAATCTTCAGATCTCAGGTTATGTTCCTTGTGTTTGGAGAGAACAAAATGCATTTTGTTTCAGCGGAATGCTATTTTTCTTCAGTTTTGTAAAACATGTTTTTGAAAATATGAGAGCGAAAATGCTTGTTCCTCTCTCGCCCTGAATGCTTCAGATGAGTTCAAACTGAGGTGGAAATGAAGCGGTATTGGTGTACTGAATGGTCTGAATCCAAACTGATCGCTTAGAATGTTTCTGATGTTACAGAAATTAATTAAAGGAATGAGTTCAGATGACACCATTGATCTCTGACTGAGGACTATTGTGGACTAGTTATATATATATATATATTGAGGGGGCGGGGCCTGCAGATCCAAACAGGAGGGAAACGCCAATCAGGTAAATACATCTTGTGTGTCTTGTTTGCATGATCCGTTTGCTTTTCATCACAATGATCAGCCAGACATTTCACGTGTTCTGGTCTGTGCATGGATGTTTCTCTGCATGGTCTGTGTGAGGATCTTTTTTCCAGCTTATTCCGAAATTAATGAATTAATCTGAAGTGATGCTTGTTGCTGTCAGATGTAGTGTTGATGTAGTGTTTTGGAGGAGAATCACAGTCTTTTAATTTTCGGACATTTTAATTAGGCTATTTCTAGCTTCTATAACCGTTTAAAGTAAACAGTTTTCAATGTTTATGTCTTTTAGGTTCACCAAGGCTGCATTTATAAATACAGTAAAAAAAAAAAAAACAGTAAAAATGTGGACTATTATTACAATTTAAAATAGCTGTTTTGTATTTTTATATATTTTTTAATGTATTATATTTTAACATTTATTCATGCGATTTACAGTCTTAAGAACCTGGAGGCCTGTTCACACACTAACTTATAGCAGTAACGATGAAGATATCGTTTTTCAAATCATCCAAAATAATAAATAACAAGAATAGCAGAGTCAAACTATAATAACAACAGAGAGGAACGACATCATTGGAATAACTTTCAGAGTGATTTTTTTTTCCAGGTGTTTTTTTATTGCTCAGAGGTTGCTTATTCAGAGCTCGGAGGATTATTGGAGTTTAAGTGTCAAACATTCGGCTGAAACCCTGTTGAAAATACAGCATATGCTGGTTAGGTATGTTTTGAAGCATGGCTGATGGTTTGAGCTGGTTTAAGCTGGTCCTGAGCAGGAGAGTTTAGGACCAGCAGATGACCAGCTTAAACCAGCTCAAACCATCAACCATGCTTCAAAACATACCTAACCAGCATATGCTGGTTTTTAAGACACCACATTTACTCTCCATGAAATCTCACTGCTGACTAGGAGAAAACAATTGAGGCGATTTTTCTTCTTTTCTTGGGTTAAGCAGTAAGGAGACTCAAAGGAAAGCGTTAGTAAATCTCTCTAGAGTGTTTCTGATATTAGTCATATGGGTTAGAGTTCAAGTAAACAGTCTGTATATAGTCATCAAAAGTGATTTCAGCTCTGAGTCTGACATGATCGTTTATGTAAATGATAAGAATTCTATTCCAGCCGTGGTTGTTTATTTCAGTTTTCTGAGCTAGATGATTTCTGAAGAGTCTCATGTATCTCATGCATTAATAAAATAATATCTCCATGAATTAATATCGGGTTCGATTTTTGATGCTCTATCTATCTATCTATCTATCTATATTTTATTAAAGTGCTAATAATCTACAGCTTAATGGGCCACAATGTCACAAAGACAAAGTATATTTAAATTTTAGTTCAGTCAGAAATTGTATATGGCTGAATGTAAAGAAAACTCGAGATCTCAGAAATATGAGAGCAGATGCCAAGTTCATCCTGCCCTGATAATACTTTGATAGTGAGATCATGAGAATTTGAGATGTTTTTGCATCAGCACGAGAGCTTAAAACCTTTCACATCTTTTCACAACACACTGAACTGCTGCAGGGCCAGGGCCCTCTGAAGTTTTGAATACATATACAATTAACTGATTATTTTTATAAAAAATACATAATACAGTGTTAAAACTGCCATTCTGTGATATGTGCAATGTTTTTCATGTGGCGGTCAAAGCAGCATATGATGTTTGTGTTAAAAGTTGTGAATCATTCCCGCAGAGAAAAAAAAAAACTGCTAAGGTGGTTTGCCCTTTTTAGCTGGTTTCCACTGGTCAGGCAGTTTTAGTTTGATGGGCTTTTGTGACGTGACGTGACATGTGGCCAAGTATGGTGACCCATACTAGGAATTAGTGCTCTGCATTTAACCCATCCTTAGTGCACACACACAGCAGTGAACACACACACACACCGTGAACACACACCCGGAGCAGTGGGCAGCCATTTATGCTGCAGCACCCGGGGAGCAGTTGGGGGTTCGGTGCCTTGCTCAAGGGCACCTCAGTCGTGGTATTGAAGGTGGGAGAGAGCGCTGTACATTCACTCCCCCCACCTACAATTCCTGCCGGTAAGAGACTTGAACCCACAACCTTTGGGTTATGAGTCCGACTCTCTAACCATTAGGCCACGACTTCCCCACTTGTCAACCAGCTAAACGTAGGCTAAGCCATCTTAGGCTGGTCTTTTCAGCAGTGTTATCAGCGTGATGGACTGAAGTTCACTAATTGATTTGGTTTTGAGTTTCGGCGTGATGTGTAACTGCTGACCGCTGGTCGTGTGTTCTTCGTTCCTGCAGATAATGTTCCCGCGTGGACCGTCCCAAAGTCGCCCTCAGGAGAACGTCTGAGGAACGGCGGTGCTGCTACCCTGAGCTCCACTGAGCCCTCGCCCACCCTCAGGAAAACAACCCTGCTGCAGAACACTGAGGTGAGACCACTTACTGTCTGAGACTGGAGCAAGATTATGCATTATATTACCGTTCAAAAGTTTGGGGTCGGTAAGATTTTGTAATGTTTTTGAAAGAAGTCTCTTATGTCCACTGAAGCTGCATTTATTTGACCAAAAGTACAGTAAAAACAGTATTATTGTGAAATATTATTACAATTCAAAATAATTTTCTATTTTAAATGTAGTTTATTCCTGTGATGTGCAGCTGAATTTTCAGCATCATTACTCCAGTCTTCAGTGTCACATGATCCTTCAGAAATCATTC
>NW_015543492.1:1113868-1116932 GCF_001515605.1 Sinocyclocheilus anshuiensis
TCAATTATTATTATTATTATTATTTTTTTATTAAAGCATAAATTAAGACCGTGTATATGATTTGTGTGTTTGCTGCAGGATGAGACGGAGGTGATTTCTCCTGATGAGGAGGTGATGGATTCAGATGATAACACTGAAGATGATCTGTGTGTGTTGGATGACCAGAGGAGTGTCATTCTGCATCTGCTGTCTCAGCTCAAACTGGGCATGGATCTCACACGCGTACGAATCACAACACCGCCACATTAATATCAGGTAATACTAGTGTTTAATATTAATGTTTGACATTACAGTATCTCTCTGTGTGCAGGTTGTTCTTCCCACCTTCATCCTGGAGAAGCGTTCACTACTGGAGATGTACGCTAACTTCATGGCGCACCCAGACTCTGATAATTATCAGTTGAAAACATGCTTACATTAACAGCTTCTCAACATTTTGGTGGAAACCATTGATACAATTTTTTTTTATTTGAAATAGATTTAGTTTGTAGCATTATAAATGTTTTAACTGTCAATTTAATTCATCCTTACTGAATAAAAGTTAATTTCTTTATTTTTTCTTTATTATTTTCTTTAAAACAGGACCTAAAACCTAACCCATAGAGTGTGTGTGTGTGTGTGTGTCATTGATTTTTTCATATTATAAATAAAATACAATGAATAAAATGAAATGTTTTTCAATACTTAATTAATTAATTAATTAATATTTTTATTTTATGTATTCATTCATTTATTAATCTTTTAATACTAATGCAGAAATTTAGGTAAATAAATTTAATTTATCCTTGCTGAATAAAGGTTAATTTCTTATAGTGAAATTTCTTATCTTATTTTTTTCTTTATTAATTTCTTTTAAAAACTAACCCGAAACATTATTATTATTATTATTTTTTTATTAAAGCATAAATTAAGACCGTGTATATGATTTGTGTGTTTGCTGCAGGATGAGACGGAGGTGATTTCTCCTGATGAGGAGGTGATGGATTCAGATGATAACACTGAAGATGATCTGTGTGTGTTGGATGACCAGAGGAGTGTCATTCTGCATCTGCTGTCTCAGCTCAAACTGGGCATGGATCTCACACGCGTACGAATCACAACACCGCCACATTAATATCAGGTAATACTAGTGTTTAATATTAATGTTTGACATTACAGTATCTCTCTGTGTGCAGGTTGTTCTTCCCACCTTCATCCTGGAGAAGCGTTCACTACTGGAGATGTACGCTAACTTCATGGCGCACCCAGACCTGTTCCTGTCCATCTCCGCCGGAAGCACCCCGGAGGAGCGTATGGTGCGTTTCGTCAAGTATTACATGACCGCCTTCCATGAAGGACGTAAGGGCGCCGTCGCCAAGAAGCCCTACAACCCGGTGCTGGGAGAGACCTTCCACTGCTCGTGGGAGGTTCCACGAGATCGCGTCCGCCCTCTGAGGACTGAGACGAGCCCCAGGACCAATCAGGAGTCAGACTCTTACAGGGTGCGTTTTGTGGCGGAGCAGGTTTCCCATCATCCTCCGGTGTCGGGGTTTTACTGCGAGAGTGCGGAGAGAGGCATGTGCATCAACACACACATCTGGACCAAGAGCAAGTTCATGGGCATGTCAGTGGGCGTCTCTATGGTGGGCGAAGGTGGGTGGCGTTCTCTTCATCTACACTGAAAAAATTTGGTGAAAATTTTCACTCAGAAATTACTAGTAATTATAACTAGTAAGAAATAGTAACTAGTAAGGAATAGTTCCCGCAAAAATTTAAATTTGCTAAAAATGTACTCATCCTCAGGCCATCCAAGATGTAGGCGAGTTTGTTTCTTCATCAGAACAGATTTGGAGAAATGTAGCATTACATCACTGCAGTGAATGGGTGCCGTCAGAATGAGAGTCCAAACAGCTGATAAAAACATCACAATAATCCACAAGTAATCCACACCACTCCAGTCCAGCAATCACTGTCTTGTGAAGTGAAAAGCTGAGTGTTTGTAAGAAACAAATCCATCATTAAGATGTTTAAAAAATCATCTCGTCTGAATCAGGAGAGAAATATGCACATATTAGGCACCATTTACAAATGAAAACAGTCCAAAACAGTTCTAAACAAATATGTGGGTGGATTTTGATGTGAGAGACTTTATCACTGGAGGAAGTGTAATTATGGATTATGGACTCATATTTTACAACTTGTGGATTATTTTATTGATTTTGGGGTGAACTATTCCTTTAATGACAAAGAAACGGCAAGTAACATTGCATTAAATGTGCAATTGTAAAGTTGAGACTGAAATACTATTTTCTTTTAAAACATACTCTAATAATCTTTGTTTTATTTACAACTTAGAAAAATCATTTTTACAGTGTACATACTAAATACAAGAATGTAGTTTACTATTTATTAAGATTAAGTTTCCTGTAAATAATGATGCTAGCATTATATTATCTGTTAAAAACATCACAGTACATAGAGTAACACACCACTTATTTTTCCTCTTGACCATTACTAAATCTCAACACACTTATGTTATTATTATTATTATTTTGTTAACAACTGTTTTATTGAGTACTGAAATGTTATATTAATCTTGACTTTTCATAAGTACATCAACATCTGAACAGTTTTGAGGTTAAGTGATCTAATTTCTTAAAATGAGATAATAGTGATCTGTGAATTTGTTTTATGTTTAATGGTAAACTTTGAAATTTCTCTCTGTAATGTAACAATGTTTTTATTTTTTGAAGTGAAAAGTTACAGTGAGGGTAAGATGAGCCACTCAGAAATAGGGTAGGAGAGTTCTTTCTGTTGTTTTATTGTTCCACTTAATAAGCATTATAATTCATGGAGTTATGATCTTACTATATATATTTATATATATATATATTATACTGTATATATATATTCAAGATTATATGGTTCAAGATTATTCTATTCAAATGAATGTGATAAACAAGTTAGGTCATCTAATAAGTAATCGAAAAGTAGTCAGAATATATAACCTAATACGTGTAATACAATAGAATACGGTACTAACAACAACTTCTATCATCTTTGCTATTAGTAACTGCCATTAATT
>NW_015543492.1:1119173-1120788 GCF_001515605.1 Sinocyclocheilus anshuiensis
TCTTACAGGGTGCGTGTTGTGGCGGAGCAGGTTTCCCATCAGCCTCCGGTGTCGGGGTTTTACTGCGAGAGTGCGGAGAGAGGCATGTGCATCAACACACACATCTGGACCAAGAGCAAGTTCATGGGCATGTCAGTGGGCGTCTCTATGGTGGGCGAAGGTGGGTGGCGTTCTCTTCATCTACACTGAAAAAATTTGGTGAAAATTTTCACTCAGAAATTACTAGTAATTATAACTAGTAAGAAATAGTAACTAGTAAGGAATAGTTCCCGCAAAAATTTAAATTTGCTAAAAATGTACTCATCCTCAGGCCATCCAAGATGTAGGCGAGTTTGTTTCTTCATCAGAACAGATTTGGAGAAATGTAGCATTACATCACTGCAGTGAATGGGTGCCGTCAGAATGAGAGTCCAAACAGCTGATAAAAACATCACAATAATCCACAAGTAATCCACACCACTCCAGTCCAGCAATCACTGTCTTGTGAAGTGAAAAGCTGAGTGTTTGTAAGAAACAAATCCATCATTAAGATGTTTAAAAAATCATCTCGTCTGAATCAGGAGAGAAATATGCACATATTAGGCACCATTTACAAATGAAAACAGTCCAAAACAGTTCTAAACAAATATGTGGGTGGATTTTGATGTGAGAGACTTTATCACTGGAGGAAGTGTAATTATGGATTATGGACTCATATTTTACAACTTGTGGATTATTTTATTGATTTTGGGGTGAACTATTCCTTTAATGACAAAGAAACGGCAAGTAACATTGCATTAAATGTGCAATTGTAAAGTTGAGACTGAAATACTATTTTCTTTTAAAACATACTCTAATAATCTTTGTTTTATTTACAACTTAGAAAAATCATTTTTACAGTGTACATACTAAATACAAGAATGTAGTTTACTATTTATTAAGATTAAGTTTCCTGTAAATAATGATGCTAGCATTATATTATCTGTTAAAAACATCACAGTACATAGAGTAACACACCACTTATTTTTCCTCTTGACCATTACTAAATCTCAACACACTTATGTTATTATTATTATTATTTTGTTAACAACTGTTTTATTGAGTACTGAAATGTTATATTAATCTTGACTTTTCATAAGTACATCAACATCTGAACAGTTTTGAGGTTAAGTGATCTAATTTCTTAAAATGAGATAATAGTGATCTGTGAATTTGTTTTATGTTTAATGGTAAACTTTGAAATTTCTCTCTGTAATGTAACAATGTTTTTATTTTTTGAAGTGAAAAGTTACAGTGAGGGTAAGATGAGCCACTCAGAAATAGGGTAGGAGAGTTCTTTCTGTTGTTTTATTGTTCCACTTAATAAGCATTATAATTCATGGAGTTATGATCTTACTATATATATTTATATATATATATATATGTGTGTGTGTGTGTGTGTATAGCTGCTTGATGTGTTCAGTCTTACTTTAGGATTTTGCTCTGTGCTCTTCAGGTGTGTTGTACCTGCGTGATCACGGGGAGGAGTATGTGTTTACATTCCCGAGTGCATACGCTCGATCCATCCTCACCGTGCCGTGGGTGGAGCTCGGAGGAAAGGTCACCATCAACTGCGCCAAGACCGGATATTCGGCCA
>NW_015543492.1:1120980-1121357 GCF_001515605.1 Sinocyclocheilus anshuiensis
CTCGGAGGAAAGGTCACCATCAACTGCTCCAAGACCGGATACTCGGCCAACGTTACATTCCACACCAAACCGTTCTATGGGGGCAAAGTTCACAGGTCAGTCAGCAACACTGATACTTAAATGAGACATAATTGAGAGTGGTGATGATGATGATAAATGTGTGTGTTCAGGGTCAGCGCAGAGGTGAAGCAGAACTCTAGCAGGATGGTGGTGTGTAAAGCTCAGGGCGAGTGGAACGGGACGCTTGAGTTCATCTACAGCGGCGGAGAGACCAAAGTCATCGACACCAACAAACTGCCCGTCATCAGGAAGATGATTCGCCCTGTGGAGAAACAGGGCCAGAGCGAGTCCAGGTAAAAATGTGTATAATATATATA
>NW_015543492.1:1121864-1122161 GCF_001515605.1 Sinocyclocheilus anshuiensis
CATTACTCCAGTCTTCAGTGTCACATGATCCTTCAGAAATCATTCTAATATGCTAAATATTTTCAGAAAAAAAACAGTTTTGCTGCTTTATATTTTTTCTGGAAACCATAATGCAGTTTTATTTTTGCAGGATTCTTTGATGAATAGAAAGTACAAAAGTCAGCATTTATTTGAAATAGAAATAAATAAACATAAATGTTTTTACTGTCACTTTTGATCAATTTAATGCATCCTTGCTGAAGCAAAGTATTTTATATATATATATATATATATATATATATATATATATATATACAC
>NW_015543492.1:1123345-1123896 GCF_001515605.1 Sinocyclocheilus anshuiensis
GCAGCATTTATTCAAAATATAAATATTTTCTAACAATATAAATCTTTGCTATCACTTCTTATAAATTTAACACATACTTGCTGAATAAAGTTTTAATTTATTTCAGAAAAAGAAAGAATAAAAATGTACTGACCCCAAATGTTTGAACTCTAGTGTATATTGTTAGAAAAGATTTCTATTTTAAATAAATGCTCTTTGAGACCTCACATGTCACAGTTTCACCACGGCCACTCCCTCTCCTTGGTTTTTAAAAATGGCTGACATTAATTTAGTGATAAAATTGTACATCCTTATGGAAATATGATAATATTTTGTAATTACAATTTAAATCTGATTAATTTTCAAATTGTTTGTCATAAATCAACATCTCATGAAAATGTTATGGGGTTTCAAATCAAAAAATGACTTCCTGTTATGAAACAGGACATCATTTCACACATGTCCACTGTAGAGGACACCAGGACTAAAAGCATGTTTATTATACATTTTGGGAGACAAAAGAATTGAATAGGAAAAAAAAATTATATATCAATATTCTTGTGAAATATTCG
>NW_015543492.1:1124294-1125233 GCF_001515605.1 Sinocyclocheilus anshuiensis
GTGTGTGTGTATATATATATATATATATATATATATATATATAGTTTTTTTATTTATGTGGTCATTTATATATTTGTGATATTCCGTGTTGTTGATCTCAGGCGTCTCTGGCAGCATGTGACTGCGGCGCTGAAGGAAGGGAATGTTGATCTGGCCACTGAACACAAGCATGTGTTAGAGGAAGACCAGCGATCAGACGAGAGACAGAGAACCGCCAACAACATGCCCTGGAAACCCAAATACTTCAACAAAGAGGTGCGTTCATGACTGAAACATCTACAGCAGCATCTGCAGTTACAGTACAGACTCAATCGGGTTTGAAATCTGACAAACTACAGATCTGAAGTAAATACATTAGAGAACTTTGGGGGGGGGGAAATGAACCATGCGTGAAGTCAGTCTCTCTTCTGCAGCTAAGATGAAACCATTTGAAGTTTCCGTGGTGTGAAGCTGATAAAGCTGTTTTGTCTGTGTGCAGGGTGACGGATGGGTCTACAGAAACCCCTTATGGAGAACACACTGAAGAAAGGAAGACGAACACCGATGAGATGAACACAGAGACTGAAAACAAACAGCAAAAATCAAAGCCAGGAGAATAATGCTGCATTATGATGCATCACACTACAGACTGTACAGAAAACAATGTGTATATATATGAAAACAGAACAGACCTTTATACACTGTATAAATTATACATTATTTTTCACGATTATCTAACCAAGCCTTTGTGGATATGCACATGTACACAGTATTTAAGTCATGGATTGACATCCAACGTGCATTTAATAATGTGAACAAGACGTTCAGATACAAGTTTTAAACGGTCAGTATTTCAGCTCATATTTCACCCCAAAACAAAAATAAAAAAATCACACACACACACACACACACACACACACACACACACACACACACACACACACACACACACAACACACA
>NW_015543492.1:1125284-1126671 GCF_001515605.1 Sinocyclocheilus anshuiensis
ACAAAAATAAAAAAATCACACACACACACACACACACACACACACACACACACACACATATAAGACTTTTTAATATTAATATTTTAATTATATCATATAATAAATAATAACACATTATATAATACATTACATAATTTTTTTGCATTGTGACATTATTTAAATAAAAATGACATATTTCCCACTTAAATTCTTATTACTGTAATATAGTGTTTATATTCCATTACAAAAAACAAATGTAATATAATATTTTATTTAAATCATATTAACTTAAATGTCATACAACAAATGCAATCACAATGTAGAAATAGTTTACAATTATCTATTTGAAATAAATCTTGATCCTAAAATCAAATCGGTTTCTTATTTTTATAGTTAAGATAAATTAAACAGCAGGCTATTTTGCGGTGAAATATGACCTACACGTGTTTTTTTGACAGATTTCTCAAGATGAATAACTGATCTGATGTTTGAGATGAAGCAGCAGGCATTAAACGGATGAGAAGGGTTGTGTTTTCACTGATCAGGTGAGCTGCCTGATGGTGTAACTGAGTTGTGGGCAATGAGTCTCTAGCTGTGTCTCATTTAGAAGGCTGCGCCCTCCGGAGGTCGCATCCTCTGCAGGTCGCATCCTCTGTAGGATGCATATACGAAGTGTCCTCAACCAAGAATTAAACGAGACGGCCTTCGTAGGACAGGCGGAAAAGGAAACAGGAAGTATCACGTTGCTATGCCAACACATTTAGAGCGTCATTTCGCTCTCACACTAGCCTACTTAAATGAAGGAAAATTATTTATAAATGTGGAAAGTAATTTGAAAAAAAAAAATGCTTTTACTTGTTTTATTTTGTTCAATGTTTGAGGAGCTGCAGCGTACATACAGCAGACATCTGTTAGAGAAAAAAAGTTTATCCGTTTTTACCGAGGTGATTTAAGGTAAGTTGTAAACAGAACACCATATCTGCGCTTGTGTGTACATCTGCCGGCGCCGGCATTTTTCAAATTAACAACGGTTGTTTACGGCGACGCAAAGAATTGTGGGTTATCTGTAGCAGCGAAGGACTAGGATACACCTCATGCATCCTCCGAATTCCTGTGAAAGAAGGTCGCATTCGGAGTGTCCTCCTTGCTTTCCTGAATTGAGACAGCCTCGATGACGTATGCAGCCTTCAAATGCGACCTCCGGAGGGCGCAGCCTTCTAAATGAGACACAGTCTCTGTCTCTGCTGATTACTAAAGCCTTGCTGACTAGAGTACGCTATCGTTAGAACTAATTGGCCGTTCAAGCAGCACTATGTAACTTTTTCTGTGTTCAAGATTTGCAAAATGTATATAATGAGCGAGTACATCATGAATTCATCTTCCAAACCGCGTTTTTGTCTTATTCCGA
>NW_015543492.1:1126693-1131512 GCF_001515605.1 Sinocyclocheilus anshuiensis
CCGCGTTTTTGTCTTATTCCGAATCACTACGGTACACTTATAAGAAGTACTTATATTTGGACTATTGTAGCCTGGTCGGGTCGTCACCGCTGCGGAGTAACACATACCTGCGTGAATCGCCATAGACATAAACTTGGAGAAGTAGCTCCGGTTGGAATGTTCTTCCGCGGGATGTGTGCAGTTCTGTTTATTAATCGCTAGAGTGCCAAAAGTTACATAGTGCTGCTTTAAATGAGATTTTCCCCGAGAGGTTAGACATCGTTCCGTTCCTCTGATGCACTTTTAATCGAGGCCTTCGCTCAGACCTGTGAAAAATAGCTTATTGCCTTGTTGCAAAATAAGGTGGATATGATACATGATAAGGAAGTTTATATCCGCCATGGATTAAAAAAAATAACTAAATAAATAAAAGATAGCCCAATTGCGATTTTGGAAGCCCTGAACCGCAACTTGAATGAAAAAAACAATGTGGAAAAGAATAGTCTAAAATAGTGTCTTACACCCTTCCTCAAAGTCCTCATTTTTCCCTTAAAAAAAAAAAAACTCTTCAAAAATATTTTTTCTCTGTGCAAAAAAAACTTTTTTCTCTCATCAAAAAATTTTTCTCTCTAAAAACTTTTCTCACATCCAAAAACGTTCTCTCATTCAAACCTTTTCTCTTCAAACGCTTTTCTCTTCAAAAAACTTCAGAAACGGTTTTCAAAAACTTTTTTTGTTGTTGTTGTTGTTGTAGTTCAGGGCTTCCATACTTTTCTTCTCATAATTGTGAGTTTATATCTTGCAAAATTTGCATTATTATATATTATTAATTCGCAATTAGGCTACATTTTAGTCTATATTTTTGTTAAATTTCGGAAATCATATATCCAGAATACAGTATTTATGGAAGCTTTAAAAAAGTATTTTAAAGGGGTCACAGGATGCTACATGCACTTTTAAAAGTTGTTTGAACTGAAATGTGTGTTGGCAGTGTGTGTACACAACCACCCTATAATGATAAAAATCCACCCAGTGTTTTTTTTTTTTTTATTTGGTTAAATGTTTTCCCCTTTCTCAAATCTAGCCGATCTCAGATGCCTGTCTGTGTGACATCACACAGACAGGCCCCTCCCACGATAGTTTGATTGACAGTAGCGTTTCAGCACAGACTGGACTGGTGTCTGACCTTAGCTCCGCCCTGAGTGAGCTGTCATCAGTCCGCCATTGTTTCACCGCTGGAGCAGATGTAGACAAGAATGACTCCTAAGCGATTGAGGTGTTTTGTTGTTGGATGTAATAATGAACAGCACAGTAGTCTTTTACTTCCGACATCTGAGCCGCTGAAGATGCAGAGGATTAACGTTACTTTCGTTTTTGAAGGGAATGCGCCGATCCGCGGCTAAAGTAAACGGTCTCTCTGAGAGCAGCTCGGAAGAGAGGGGTGGGGTCAGCAGAGCTCATTAACATTTAAAGGTAAATGCTACAAAAATGGCTTGATCTGAAAAGAGCTGTTTTTGACAGGGTAAAAAAAGGTGTTTTTTACACTACCATTGAGAAATTTTAACCAAACTATGTTATAGACTTTTCATTAAGACCCGAAAGAATCATATCAACTTGTGGAAAATGGGCATCCTATGACCCCTTTAAAGCCTTACAGCGAACATACTGTAAGGGACGCATGTTTTCTTCAGAGTACAACTTGTCACACACTGCAAAATCAAAATAGGCCTACTGTAAACTCCTCTTCATAAAGGTGCTGAAATAAAAAGGCCATGCACAGGCCTTGTTTTTCTCAGAGTAAACAGTGATTTACAGTGAGGTCTCGCTCAATGCGTCAATAAAGGCTACGCTGTTGAATGTGCGAGACTTCCGATTCATTTGGGAAATAATTACAAACATAACAAAGTGCGTTAAATGCTAAAACAAACCAGTGTTTATGATTATGATAACGAATTAAAATGACATGATAAGAAATAAAAGTTTGCAATATCAAGCAGCATAATGGACTGTTTTTGTAAAGGTGAAATGACACCAGAGCTCTCGCACGCTCGTTTTTTTTTCACCAGAATCTGGTCATTTTTATTGTGGTCTTTATTTATTGTGCAAAAGAAAAACATATATCAGAACAGGAAAATGACGTTTTACAAGAGGATATGCACATGAAAAAAATCCTTACAGTTTCTGTTCAGTATATGTTCGCTGTCAAGCATCTGCAATTCACAGCCTCATTTCTATGGGATACAAAAGAATACAAACAGAGATAGAAGCGTTTATAGAGAAATAAAATTAAATCAGAACAGAGTTCAAAGACTATAAAAATCCACACAAAGTTCAAGTCTGAGGACTGAAGCAGCATCAGATCAGTGACAGTGAGATCAGCAGCTGCAGCAGTGAGAGATTTTCATCTATGTTTGCATACAAAACTGTACTATAAAATCTGAGCTATACATCACACGTAAAACATTCACAAAAAGAAAACCCATTCACAGTTACAGGGAAAAGTCCAAAAGTCCTGATAATTACTGCATCGATTCATTGCATACTAAAACAAAACAAAACACACAAAGAAACACTGAAAAAACTAACTATAAAATATCAGTATTTGGTTGCATATAAAATTTCCATTTATTTGGATTACACAGTTTTAACAAAACCAAATAAACTTATATTCGTCAGTCATAATAATAAATGAAACGGGTCAAGATTTCTGTAATTGTACTAATAAACTGAATGTCTTTTATATACAGTACACAATGCCAGGTTTATATGATTATCATCAATCAATCTGATTTGTTTGTCATTTCAACTCATTGAATATTGCTTGTCCCACAGCTAGTCATATTTTAACCATGTTCATACTTTTTTTTTAAATAAATGGAATTGTTTTCACCACGCACTTTGGAAATATGATTATTTAAAGGGGTCATATGATGCGATTTCAAGTTTTCCTTTCTCTTTGGAGTGTTACAAGCTCTTGGTGCATAAAGAAGATCTGTAAAATTGCAAAGACTAAAGTCTCAAATCCAAAGAGATATTCTTTATAAAAGTTAAGAGTCAGCCACACCTACCTAAAACGGCTCGTTCTAACACGCCCCCACATATCTACATCACTATGTGGAAATATTAGCATAATGCCGCCCAAATGTGCACGCAAAGAAAGAAGGCGTGGTTTCAGGAACAGCAGTTAGTGTTGATGCAGCATGTCAGGGAGATGCTGTCAAATACACCAAATAATGATCTTTAAAATAGCATCATATGAACCCTTTAAATAAAATCAATAGATGCAAATAGGCAATAATACAGTAAGCCATGATTTTTTGAGTGCAGAAATCTGACCTGTTTCATTTATGTATGACTGACAAATATGAATCACATTCATTTTATTGGTTTTTGTTAAAACTGTGTACTCCACTTTATATGCAATTCAAATACATAAATCTTAAGTCTTAAATTTTAGGCCCCAATATTTTTGAGTGTAACTGTAATTTTCAAGTGTAAATGTTTCATATGAGGAGAACATGAGCTCTTTGGTTCAATATCTTCATCCTCCTTCAGATTTAATCTTAAATGTCTAAAAAGTT
This sequence comes from Sinocyclocheilus anshuiensis, assembly GCF_001515605.1. Taxonomy (NCBI): domain Eukaryota; kingdom Metazoa; phylum Chordata; class Actinopteri; order Cypriniformes; family Cyprinidae; genus Sinocyclocheilus; species Sinocyclocheilus anshuiensis. Next base: position 1,130,254 of record NW_015543492.1, read on the forward strand.
GTTGTTAGCATTCCCTCTGTCATTCTCAGTCATAACACATATTCAAGTATGAAGCAGTGAAATAAAGATAATAACCAGCGTTAGAGCTTCAGAGCACCAGCTGAAATCAAACAGTCAGTCTTCATCTTCACTGATCCGGTTCTGTTCAGTCTAGTCCAGTTCGCTTCAGTTTCCGGTTCAATCTTCTGCCTTTCTTCAGAACAAGTTTGTTTTTAATGAATCCTCGTTTCCTCCTGGTGCCCTGCACAGATCAACAACGTTAAAACAATATCAAGTCAAGAAAAGAACCGTAAATGACGTGATGAGACATAAATATGTACCTTCCTGGAGGAGTGATAGTGTGTGTGTTTGTGTGTGTGATTGAGATCGGTGCTGGTGACTCGAGGTTTGCGCTCCAGCGGCTGCCGGTTGTCCAGATCTTTGACTTTATAGATCCGGACGAGCCAGTGCTCGGAGGTAAACGCTTCCTCCAGGTGCCTCAGCCTCACGTCCTTGTTTCCGATCTCGGCGTTTCGCGTTCGGTCGAATCCTGGAGGAGTTCTGAAGTCCAGCTGAACAGAGACGAACACGTTTGACACACGAAACGGTCACATGATCGCCAAACACGGTTCAGAATGAGATCATGTGACCAGAATCACCTGCATTTCTCCAAAGCGATGGTAGGACATCTTATACATCAGAGAGTTGAGCAGCGCTGGAGACGCGGCTTTATCCACCCTGAACTCTCCCAGCGGCGTGAAGAAATCGCTCTCCTGACCACACAACACAAACACACCTCAACAACAACTGTTCAAGAAAGTGTTCGTGCGCTTGCTCGCGGGCTTACAATGACTTACAAAGATACATAACAGCTACAAGTGTATGCACTACTTGATTTATGCAAGCACTATATAGGATAAACCACTATACAGGATTTACCCTATTATACTTTATCGACACGAATTGATAGGTGAAACAACAAACAGCCACCCACAAATAGTCTATAAACAAAGCATCAGGCTGTCTTTGAGTTCACATGAACAACGGTTAAAGTTACTCGTCGTCAGGCTACAGAAGAATACCATAATTCCTCCGTTCAGTTAGGCCTAAGACATCGAGAGTCACACAGACCTATAACAACCCAGCCACAATACATAATTGCGAATAACATGCCTTACCTTAACACAGAATCGACCACAGAGTCCAACGTTTATATTTTTTCTACGAATCTTTGAGTTAACATGTACTAAACATGAGTGGAATTTGCACCGCAGCGCCCC
>NW_015543492.1:1131618-1133538 GCF_001515605.1 Sinocyclocheilus anshuiensis
TAATTAGGTTTAAATCGCCGTCATGCATGAATGAATGATATTTTTGCAATTTTACACATAATAATCTACGATGATCACATTACACAAAACTGAAATTGCACATCAAAATAACACGTTGTCAATATTTTTTGAGACCCCCCAAAATGTCACAAATCACGTTTTCAGGGGAGCCCATGTCTGATTAAGGGGAGCCGAGCTCCCCTGTAGTTCGCACCCTGAAGACGACCCCCCTTTTTCCAGATGTACCTTTTGGAAAAAGGCTTTTTACAAACCAAATCTTGTTTTTTCTCAGTAAAACACAATTTGTCTTCAATTATTTTCATATTGCATATTTTTCCTATTTTAATTTTGTTTTAATTTTATTAGTTTTTTTATCTTAGTTTTAGTAAATGTATTATGTGCTTTTGTCATTTTATTAGTTTTTTTTTATATTTCTATTTATTTTCTATGTAATTTATTTTTATTTCAGTTTTAGTATTAGTAATTTTGTTTAAATACAGAGTTCTGGCATGAAACTCTAGATGGCGCAGTCCGATAAGTCTAACTCAATCTAACCTAATGACATCATTATCACATGGCACAGCTGATTGGTTCTCTCCTGTATCGGTAGCCAATGAGCTCGCTGCTCAACATTCAAATATAAGACTAGTGATACATATGTGCTATATTTGCAGCAGCAGTATTTCTTACATGCTCACAGCAGCATGTTGTGGATGTATTGGCAGTAGCAAGTCTCGGTACTTGCTCTGCCGCAGCAGCAGCGTAGCAGATCTATTCCGCCAAGACCAAATACATTAACATTGTCATGTACATTACCATGCCAATCCCTCTGAGAGTTGTCATGACAGAAATATATATATATATATATATACATTTGTTTGTTTGTTTTTAATATTTCTATTTAGCTTGCCAAGATTTTTTTAATCTAATATTAATATCTTATTTTAGCTTTATTTCAATTAATGAACAAGATTTGTAACAGTTTTAGTATTTTATTTGCTTTTCTATTTTTTTTATATTTCTATATAGTTTTAATTTATTTCAGTTTAAGTTTTAGTGATTTTAGTACTTCATCTTAAACTTATTTCAGTTAGTTGCAAAGGCAACATTCCTGATTTTCGTTTAGGTTTTTCATCTAATATGTATATTTTATTTAAGCTTTATTTCAGTTAATGAATACAATTTGCAATAGCTGTAGTTTTAGTTAGTTATAGTTTACTGTTAGTTAATTAATATGGTATGATGACTCACCCGCACGTCTCTGGGATGTTCTCCCTCGGCGATCCTCACCATCCACAGGAACTTGTTGATGTCGTCGCCCGAGTATCCGATCACCCCGCCGAAGATGATCAGCACATAGTCCACGTCCAGCAGCCTCATGATGTCATACGCCACACTCTCATTGGACGCCATGGCTTTGCCTACCTGAGAGAGCCAATCAGAGAGAGGCAGTCAGACTTCCTGCAGTCGAGCGTCTCTTCCTGTGGTTGGCACGCGTCTCACCAGTGCGATGTGGCTGTTGTTCCAGGTGTTGTTGTCCACTAGCGTGGTTCTGTTGGCCATGCCTGCAATCTGATACCCATAATCCCACCAGCTCATAACGCGCGCGTGTTGGTCGGTGTTGAGCCGCAGCCAATAGTATGCCTCTCTGAAATCATCCAGGATGCGGCGCGAGCTGAAACACACAGGAGGACGGATGAGCCACTGTGTGTGTGTTCATATGCGTGTGTGTGTGTGTCTCAGTACCCGTCGTGGTTGTATGACGCCAGCACGACACTGGGACTGGAATAAGCATTACTGGTGACCCACGTGCAGTGAACAGTGAACATCAGCAGCAGCAGCAGCAGGAGGACGATCACCAGACTCCTGATGTTTGAGCCCAAACCCTCGTCACATACGTGATGCTTGCGCAGTTTACCA
>NW_015543492.1:1133580-1136906 GCF_001515605.1 Sinocyclocheilus anshuiensis
AGACCCCAGAAACACACACACACACACACACACACACACACACACACACACACCAGCAGGGGGCGACACACATCAGTTTAACACACATGATCACTTGGCCTCCTAAAGTCAACATTAAAATTACATTATTCTAAATCTCTCAAACATTATTTTTCTTATATAGATTTATTTTAGAAACAATTATATATTTATTTCATTATATATTTATGTTTTATATAATATATTTACACATTTTAAATAATAATTTAAATAAAACTTTATTTACCTTTGGGATACAGTAAATAATACAAAATATATAAACAATGATATGATATTTATTATATTTTATTATATATTTTATATAATAAAATGATACATTTATTTATAAATTATTTATAATTAAATGTATACATTTTCAAATAATTTATTATATAATTAAGTCATTTAAATTTAATTTTTATATAATATAATTACACATTTATTTATTTATTATATATAAATATTTTTTAAAATAATCATTTATATATTTATGTAATTTATTATATTTTAAAATATATTTTATTTCATATTTTTATACAATAAAATGATATATTTATTTATAAATTATTTACAAATAAATGCACATAATATACATTTTAAATACATAAAAAAAAAAAACACAATTTATATAACTTTCTCCAGAATAAACTAGCTGTTTTTGCAGTTCATTTTTAAATAATTGTCTATTTGGACTGAGAAGAGTGTTTTGAGTTGTGACAGTCACATCAGCAAAAATTTTGCAAATATTTGCAGGCCAAAAAGACTAATTGTTCATTGTCAATAGTGCAGTGATGCACAAAGTCACTTTCAAACCGAACATCTTTCTGTTGGTCAACATGGTCAGTTTAGTTAAAAATAACTAGCAAAATCTGCTTTAGGGAAATGTTCTGCTCTCTCACGAAATTCACAATCACTCAATCAAACGAGTCATTTACAAATTTCATGTTAAAGTTGTTTTGCTGATCTGAAGTGTTTCAGATGTTCTTCTCAAATCTCTCTTGAATGTTTGATCTGTGGTGAATCATTGATCTTCTGTAGATTCATGCAGGCTCTTGTCGCACCTTATCATAGAGACTCCCAGAGTTCCTCCTGTCATCCTCGTCAGCGGCGTCTTCAGCCGGAGGATCGTCCTGCTTGAGCTCGTCGCTCAGATAGCGTTCAAACACGCTGGAGAAACACACGGCCGACAGAACGCACACCACAGGCGTCAGAGTCAGCATGAGCCGCACCATCACACCGGCGAAATACACCGCGCTGATGCCATACAGAACCACTGCAGGACAAACAGAGACACACACACCTGAGACACGCAGCACTGGACCTGAAGGAAAGCACTCACAGCATGGCACGTACCGAACATGCGCTCGGCGTTGATGTTTCTGATGCAGAACCACAGGCCTGCTGGGAAGGTGCAGACCAGGATGTGAAGATCAAAGAAGAAGGAAACCCAGGTAGTCGGCTGATGCTCTGATACGGACGCGATGATCGGAATATGAATCTTAGCATAGCTGCACAAAAAATATCAGACATTAAACATACGGCATGAAAATATTTCCTGAAATGAACACAAACTCTGATTAAAAATGACATTTTTGTGTTGTTTGCCTGTAAAAAATGGCCAAAAAGAGTTGCTGTGCAGCACACAGGTTTCAGAGTGTTTTTATCATGTTGCTATGCAGTTGCTAGGGTGTTCTGAGTGGAGTTTAGCATGTTGCTAAATGCGAGGTTTTGATTGTAAATTATGTAACTGTCAGTGTATTTTTACCCCGTGTCCCAGAGTGAATAAAAGCGTCCGCTCCACGGAGCGATCCAACCTGAACACACAAACACACACGATCATCAGCAGACGCTCATGTCATCATATATGTCACATGATCATGCACCACGGTAAACTGACCGATGCAGCTGAGGTACACGACACACACAAACAGCAGCAGCGCAGCGACACAAACGCAGACAGAAAACAGAGTCTGTTTGTCCTGCCGCGTCAGTCTGTCTCGCAGGAACTGCAGGAAAGAGTAGAGCTGCACGAGCATGAACACACCTGCACACACACACACACTGAATCAACATTAAATCAACACCGAATCAACGTTTGTGTGTTTGTGACTCAGTAGCCAATGAGGAGAGACTCACCAGCCGCTGCCATGTGTTCGCTGGTTCTGATTGGCTGAAACCCAACGAAAGGAATCTGCATAGACAGAATCAGACCAATGATGTAGAACGTGCTGTACGCTGAGAGAGAGAGAGAGAGAGAGAGAGAGAGACGACCAATCAGAATCAACGCTGGAATGAATCAAAGTGCAGTTTCTGCTATGAATCTTGACTGAGACTCACCGATGTAAACTCTCTTACTGAAGCGGCGCATCAACAGCAGAACGAACACATGAAGAGGAATCAGATTAATGATGAAGACGTAACCGCCCCACGCCGACACCTCAAACACACACACACACACACACATACACACTGTTAGTCTGAATAGTAATTTCTCTGTCAATTTCCCTCTTTGGTAAAAACTCATGTGGATCATAATAACAAACATTAATTTCCCTCTGTGATCGTCTGACTCGATTTGACCGTGAGCAGAAACACAGAATCAATCAGCTTTAACAATTCAGAAGAAGAACAGGCTGAATGTGATGAACACATTTGTGAACGAACAACAAAGAGATTCAGTCTGTTGTTTGAGAGTGTTTGTGATCAGATCTCTCTAACGTGATGGAAACGTCTCCAATACCTTGAGAAAAAGAAGTACACTTTAACATACTTATTACGGAGATAGTATACTTCAAAATCTACTTAAGTAGGAAATGAATGTAATGGTTTCACTTAACTACATGTTATTTGCAATTAAATGAAAATGTATTATAGTTTACTTTTATATTAAAGGGATAGTTCACCCAAAAATGAAAATTCTGTCATTAATTACTCACCCTCATGTCGTTTCAAACCCGTAAGACCTTCGTTCATCTTCGGAACACAAATTAAGATATTTTTGATGGAATCTGAGAGCTGTCTGACCCTGCATAGACAGCAACGCAACTGAAATGTTCCCAAGTCCAGAAACGTAGCAAGGAGATCAGTAAAATAATCCATGTGACATCAGGGGTTCAACCGTAATTTTACGAAGCTACGAGAATACTTTTTGTGTGCAAAAGAAAAAAAAACGACTTTATTCAATAATTCGTCTCCTCCGCATCACCCTGTAGCGTCATTTTGGAGAGTATCCGCGGGATGTAAACAGCGTATGCTGTTCTGTGTCAGCTGCGTCACGCCGGATCTGTTTCCAACGTTGTTGTGATTTG
>NW_015543492.1:1136924-1144840 GCF_001515605.1 Sinocyclocheilus anshuiensis
TTTGAAACGACATGAGGGTGAGTAATTAATGACAGAATTTAAATTTTTGGGTGAACTAACCCTTTAAATGCCATTAGTTGAACTTACGTGTGCTTTTCCAACCCACTTAAGTGGACTTAAGTTAATTTTTCTATGCAGTTTCATAATTATTGTCTTTGAAATATGGGTAAGTGTACTGCCCAATGTACTAACAAGCATTTATGCAAGTATTTAAAAAAATTAATAAAATGTAATTAATTCATTCATTACATTTATATAGCGCTTTTCTAGGCACTCAAAGCGCTTTACATTGCGTCTCCTCATCCACCACCAGTGTGCAGCATCCACCTGGATGATGCGACGGCAGCCATATTGCACCAGAACACACACCTCCCATCCAGGTACTGACCAGCTCAACCCTGCTTAGCTTCAGTGGGTAACCAGTCTTGGGCTACAGGGTGATATGGCTGCCAGCCGAAAGTACAGTACAAGTGCACATTCAGTACACTCAAGTGCACTTTTTCTTCCCTGTAGACACAGGCTGAATTCAGTACATTTTTCACACTCACCATATAGAAATACGAGAGGCAACATCCGACAGTCCAGAACACTGATCCAGTTTTGATCGACTTCACCTGAACAAACACAGAAAACTCACTTCCAGTTCAATTCAAAAAGCCACGCCGAACTTCCTCCAGCGCTTCCTCTTACCCACAGGAAGTAGGTGAACTGCAGGGCGAATATGGCGACGGCCTCGTTATCGAAGGATCCGGCCACTGAGCGTGAGATGTATCCGGGCACGACGGCCATGAAGCAGGCGGACAGAAGCCCCGCCCCCTGACTCCACAGCTCCCGCGTCAGCAGGAAGGTGGCGACGGCCGTCAGAGCGCTGAAGACGGGCGCCAGGAACACGCAGACGTCCCGGATGTGGACGGTCAGATGGACAAGGTTCAAGATGTAGTGAATCAGACCTGCAGTCACCATCAGACCAGGATAGACCTGCAGGAACACACAGGAACCGGTCTGAGCTCCACATGAAGCTCCTCAGATAAATCAATAGTTCAGACGTGAATGAACTGAATCTCGACTCACCGTTCCTCCAACGATTCGACCCAGAGGATACCAGGCTCTCTCATCGAACCAGTTGAGGAACTCGTAGAAACCGTTGGTGGTCAGATGATGGGTGGATCTGTAATTAAACCTGTTCACAAACACACATGAATATTCACAGACTGCTGCACATGCAAATGAGACTCAGAGCAGAGGTTTGGCTGATGTCAAACATGAATGTAACGTCATTTGTGCGTTGTGATGTTTCTGCTCTTCTTTCAGAATGTCTGACAGCTTATCTGGAATCAGTCCATCATCACATATATGCTATGAATTATGACAGACTTTACATTCTGATGATGAAGCTATAACAAGCTCACGACATAACAAATAAACAACAATGTGCTTATGACATATAAACGAATAAATAAATAAATGAATAAAATTAATAAAATAAAATGAGCTCATGACAAATAAATAAATGAATAAATAAATAAATGAATGAATAAAGACAGAAAGTAAAGAAAGTATATGAAGATAATAATTCAGTTCTAGATTAATGAAAATATAAATAAATAAACAAATGAACTCATGACAAATAAATACATAAATAAATAAAGACAGTCAAAACACAGAAAGTTAAGCAAGAACATGAAAATAATAATTTGGTTCCAGACGACTGCATGCATGAATTAATGAAAAATAAATAAATAGCTTATAACAAGCTTATAACAAAAATAAACAAACATACGGTATGAATTATGACAGACTCTTCCTCATCTTCTGAAGGCATGAGCTGTAAACAATGACACTGCACTTCCTCAGATACTGAGCGAACATGAACATCATCTGCATCCGTCAGTCTGGATCAGACCAGCATCTGTGAGCACAACATGAGAACATCAAAAGCTTCTGGACACAATGAGAGAAACTCACAAACTCCCACTGAGCATCCTCACACACACACACACACACACGCATTCAAACACACAACAGACAGTCTGAGCGGATGACAGGCTGAGTGTGTATGTGAGCTGATCTCAGAGAACCCATTTCTCTGCTCTAGAGGTTGTGAAACCAGTGCTGGTAATCCATCACAGATGACACACACACACACACACACACAGACAGACATTATTTTAAGACAATCAGTCCTCAGTAATCAGTTTTCTCCAGTTTTCGGTGTCTATGACAGATTCTGTTGTACAGTCAAAGGTGTCAGAATGAGACTCTACACAAGAACACAATCTGAATTAAAAATCAAACTGATACTGATAACAAACACACCTGATCTGATTTAAAAAAAGAACTGAACTTATTAAAAACACAATTCATCTGAATGCAAAACAAACGGATCTGATTTAAAACACAAATGATATTAATTAAAAATCCAACTGACATGGATTACAAACACAACTGGTCTGAATATCAAAACCAAATTTATATAAAAAAACAACTGATCTGAAATCAAATGTGTGTGTATGTGTGGCAGTCAGTCACCGCACCGGTGTGGATATTTACTGTACTTCGCAATCACAGATTCTAGCCTACGTCTTGGAATATATGACCTAAACTGAAATTTCAACTCAACAATGTTCACGTTTCCCTGGTTTATTCCACATATTCAATATCACCTGAAATAAATGCCATTACGGACAAACTACAAGCCAGAACCACAATAAAAATACTGAACTGATCTCTGTGATGTCTCTAATCAAACTGATCCAGGAACATCAGCAGCTCATAACAACATTATTCATCATGATCTCAACAGGATTACCGAACTCAGATTGAGTGTTTAAGTCGAAATCAAAAGGAGCTCAAGATCGGAGTGTGACACTGAATCACGTGAGCCTGAAGGAGGAGGAGGAGGAGGAAGAGTCATGCAATGACAGTAGAACAGAAGAAATGTAGCCATGTTGTCTCCAACACTGGATGGATGAAGGTTTTCAGACAAGATGTTTCCAGCTCAGCATCCTCTCACTTCACACACAAATTCACACAAGAATGACAAAAAACTCACAAAGTACAGAATGAGAAAAAAGTTTAGAGAGACAGAGGAGCCTGAATTCACCATGAACAAAGAGAAGAATGAAAGAGAGACAGACAGACAGAGAGAGAGACAGGTGGAGGTGAAATAAATGTGATGGACGACAGGTTCTTTTTTGGGACAATGGATAACACACACACAGAGTGACCCATTTCTACCTTCTGGGCAGCTCTAAATCTAGAATTACAATGAATAAAAACTTAAATAACTCAACAACCCAAAAACATGTTACATGTTAGTTAATTTGACATCTTCTGATTACTGATTTCATCATAAACTTACAGTTTTTAAGCTAACTACCTAAACAATAGGTATAAGACAGAGAGACAGAGAGAGAGAGAGAGAGAGAGAGAGAGGATAGATAGATAGATAGATAGACCCCTCCACAAAAAAAGAGAGATGAGAGACTGAAGTGATCTCGTGTGTGTGAATCAATAAGACATTAAAGTGACTCTAAGAATAAGAAGTTATCACAAACGACTCCAGGATGTTTGATCCATTCAAAACTCAATAAAACACCAGTGAAAGATCTCAGCTGTGCTCGACAGCAGAACAGAGAACAAACACAGACGTCTGGCTGAATCTCCTGCATCTCAGATGTACAAAGACCCCTGTAATCACATGTCTCCTCATTTTCTGAGTGAACTATTCCTTTAACTACTCTAATCATTCAGTCCTAGATTAACAAACACCATGAGAACAAACACAAACCTGCCGTGAGTAAATGAGCTTTATATTCATTAAAATTATTAAAAAACGGTCACGCATTGAAGCAGCAAGAAACATCCTGATCACAGTTTTTGTATTCAGACTCTGATCAGAACAGACGTATAATGAGGATTTACATGAAAATAAAGCAGGTGGAGCATTACTAGAGCTTCATGCTGAAGATAACCACCATCTGTTAGAGAATAATCTGATTCGTTTGACATGGAGAGATTCATTAATGATGTAGTGGGAACTCTGTTCACTTCACGGCATGATCAGAAGAAACCAGCACCGGTTTCATCCTGATCAGAGATTCAGAGCTGGTCTGAGATCAGTCAGAAACCATTCAAATCTCACAGGGAAATGCTTCAGCTCTTATAAGACTCCAAAAAGATTCAATTCATCAATGTTTGATTCATTTTACAGTCAAACATGACCTGATCTTACACTGCCAGAGCACTGAAGAGAAAGGCATAATGTGTACTGCATACTACACACTGCATCAATGTCAGGAATTATTATGGTTTATTAAGGGACAATATTTTCCCCCTAGAATTTAATTCTGAGGATAATTTTTGTTGCTTAATGGGGGCATGTTTTTCCTACCAAATAAACACAGAGAAAATGTCGTCTATGCAAATAACTAATTTATTAATACGAATTGTCAATCTGAACAGTTATGTCAATAATAAACATATAAAAATATGTACACTATAAAAAAAAATAAAAAATAAAAACAACATCAAAAGGGTCATTCCATGTCAAATCAACCAAATTTCACAAACTTCAAATTTTTTATTTTTGTCAATATATTTTCTGAATAAAGACAAACATGTATGCAGTGATCAAATCCAAAATATTAAATGTCAAAGATGTATATTTACGGAGTAATCCACTATTTTGTAGAGGGGAGGTCAAATTGACAATTTTCACCTGAGATTAGGGCTGCATGATTAATCGAATGCGATTGTCATGCGCATTTTGTTAAAAAAGCCGGTTCTGTAATCAGCAAGAAATCATCATCACGTGCTTTCAGATGGAGCAGCATTTACTACACATAGCCGTAGTTCACTGACAAGTTACGCAAAAAAATCGCAGACGATTTTATTGCGCGATTCTGAAATCGAAGGTTACTTATCTGAAAAAGTAACTCAGATATTCTCTTGTAAATTAAAAAGTAATGCGTTACTTTACTAGCTACTTGAAAAAAGTAATCTGATTAAGTAACTCGCGTTACCCCCAACACTGGTGCTAATGACTAGGAGTGGCATTATATTAAAATAATTACATTTAATAAAATAATTAAAATGATTAAATTCTATAATTCCGGATGTTTCAAAAACTGAACAGATTTTGTTTTATCAATTTTGTTGTTTGTGAAGTTATTTTATTAAATTATTTTTACTCACAAATCGTAAACTCGCAATTTACACCCAATAAATTATTTTAGCACTTGACATAACTAGAAAAATTTGAATAGGTTATAAAACTTTTCTTTGAGGATTTTTCAAGATTTTATTGACTTTTCCAAGTCAAGAAATCAGACTTTTAAAATTGCCTTATTCATCCAGGTTTTACAAGACCCTAAGAATCCTGGTTCTTGGCAGTTTTTGAGGGAATGAATTAAAATAATAAATATTTTCTTTTCAAATTTTTTTTTAGCCTACTTAAATGTTTTTTGATTTATTTTAAATGATTTAAGTTGAAAACATTTGAAATCAGTGAGATATATGTTAAGATTCATTTGGTTGAGAACATTGCACATTATGTATTCTCACTGAGTCTTTCAAGTTAGAAAGAGTCACGAGAAACTTCAAAGAGCTTCTGTGACATCAAGTGATTTACAGTGAAATCTCTTCAAACGTCTGAATATGCCGACAAAACCGATCCTTTGAAATGTATGCATCTGAAAACCTGATGAATGTTTTTTTATTTATTTTAAATGATTTAAGTTGAAAACATTTGAAATCAGTGAGATATACAGTGGGTACGGAAAGTATTCAGACCCCCTTAAATTTTTCACTCTTTGTTATATTGCAGCCATTTGCTAAATTATGTATTCTCACTGAGTCTTTCAAGTTAGAAAGAGTCACGAGAAACTTCAAAGAGCTTCTGTGACATCAAGTGATTTACAGTGAAATCTCTTCAAACGTCTGAATATGCCGACAAAACCGATCCTTTGAAATGTATGCATCTGAAAACCTGATGAATGACAAAAATGATTTTGCGTGTGTTGATGCTCTAAAATAATACTTTTTTCAAAGCATTTACCATAGCAGGAGGAAAACACTGTCATCAATTTCCTTTAGTGCTTCTTAAAGAGAAAAAGATTCATTGAATCTCTTCAGATGCCCTCTGCTGTCATCATCAGTCTCTATGCAGTTACATTCATGCACTTGGCAGACTGCATTCAAGACTTGATTGCATTCAAGGTTGATAATTTGACCAGTTTATTCACTTGGAATCAATCCCATGACCTTGTCATCACGACACCATGATCTACTGTTTGAACTACAGGAAAGCCATGCTTATGTCTTTCATCCATGCATAGTTATTCATCATCAATGTATTCCAAAAAATCAACAGTAAACACTTTTTACCATTATATGTTGTTCCACTTCACATTTTAGATGCAAACATACATACGGCCCTATGATGTACCAAAATAAAAAAAATAGGTTTAACTTTAAGAAATGATGGATTACATTTCAAAATATTAATTCAATTGATAAATTATTTTGCATTCATTTGATTAATATGTTTGTATTAAATCATAAACCCCAGAAAAAATAAAACAATCAACACAATAAAAAATAAATAAATAAACATTCAATAGGACACTAGCATTGTTAACACTAGTATTGTACTAGTATTTGAATAAATTATTACGTTGTTTAGGTTTTATAAAATTAATAGATTAGACGTCATTTTTGGTTATTAAATATATAGTTCAGTCATGAAACTCTAGATGGCGCATTCTGACGGGGTGTTAACGTAACTGATGATATTCAGAGAGTTAAACGACTTGGCACAAGCTGATTGGTTCATGCTGCATATGCAGCCAATGAGCTTACTGCCTTGCGTTTATATGGCTGGCTAGCATTCACTTGAGATTCCTGCAGCGCGCTTTCAGAGTTTCTCTGAAACCCTCCACCTTCCCCAGCTCCACCTGTATAGATCTGCTACGGGTTATTTTATATGCTATTTGTGCAGCAGCAGCATGCCTTAAATACTCATGGCACCGTATCGCCATATGCACTGGCCTGTACTTGCTTGCAGCAGCAACAATAATCTACAACTACAGCAATAACCAACAGCAGCAGTGTAGCAGATCTGGTCCGCCAAGACCAAATACATTAACATTGTCATATCCATCACCATGCTAAAATGTTCAGAGAGTTGTCATGATTGAAAATTGGTTAATTCAGAAAAATGTAAATAGGAAACATGGAATTTTGAAAAAAACAAACAAACAAAACAAAACTGAATTTGGGAAAAAATTTAACGGATTTCATATGGCCTTAAAATTAATCTTTTTGTTAAACATTTAATAAATTGTAGTTAAATTGTATACGTTTCATGATTTCAATTAATTAAACATGTTTTTGCATTAATAAAATTCAATTAAACCATTAAAATGGAAAACAATTTTAGGAGAAATAAAAGAGAACGGATTTCACTGCGCTGTAACATTTTATCTTTGTTAATAAACTGTTGTCCATGATTTCAATTAATTAGACATGCTTGTTGATAATTAAAACTTAATTACATTATTAAAACAGGACCCAGAAAAATTCAAATTTTGGAAAAAGTAAAATGGAATTTTGGATCAAATAAAATGGATTTCATTGGACCCTCCATTCTGTTCTCCATCAACAATCATCCATTCCAACTCAGCATGCATGCACTGATCTGTCTTTACTCCAGGAATCTCCACTGTCTGTTTTCTTGTTCGTGTGGATCTGATCCGGGTCAGTCTGATGTCTCTGTGTCTGACTGACAGTCTGCCAACCAGCAACACATGGCACTCACAAAACACACAGTCTGTGAGCCACCAGAGATGAGGATGATGATGTCATTATATTCACAAACCCACACACACACACACACACACACACAAACCCACAAA
>NW_015543492.1:1145973-1154398 GCF_001515605.1 Sinocyclocheilus anshuiensis
CACACACACACACACACACACACACACACACACACACACACACATATACACACTCACCAGAGCATCATGGACATAAAAAGTGCCAGCCGCCCGACTTAGACGAGTGTTTATGCCAGAAAAAAGACTCACAAATGTCTCTGCCAAAGAGAGACAAACAAATGCTCAAAAAACATAGAACATCTAGTTTACGACTTAATTCTTTCTCCTGGACAGCAATGAGATTAAATGGAGAGCAAAAAAACTCCAGTAATCTCACATGAAGCTCCTCTAGAGTCTCAAATCTCTTCAAATGATCTGAGCTGCTCAACATATTCATTTTATAGCTCTAGACTCTCACTGTATGGCGATTATTGACTCAGTTGTGGATGTTACAAAGAGACAAAGATGATACTTGAACAGACCCGATGATTTTTATGCTGTTGTTTGTTTCAGTCAGAAACTGCAAAGACAAGCATAAGAGGATTCAGTCAAAGAGTGATTCATTTTCCTTCAGAATGCACAAACGGCTCTTCAGACAGACTTGAGAAGCTCTGGAGGAGAGAATCAATCGCTGAAGCACCGGAGGGTTTCTGCTAACAGAGACTAATGAAGCTGTTTATCATACAAACCCAGAGCCGCTCGCAGACAAACAAACACTTGGGTTTTACCCTCAGTGTGAGTTTAAATTCTCCAAACCCTCAGAGGAAGCTGCTCACAATACAACAAAGCAGCAGATGATTTCTGAGACATTGACTTCTGCTGGAACTTTGGAATTCTGGATCTGGAATTTAAACTCTGAGTTAGAGTTTCTGGATCTGGAATTTAAACTCTGAGTTAGAAAGAATTCCAAAGTCAAACTCAAATATTTAAAATTCAAACTCAAACTCCAATTTAAATTCAAATTGTGATGTTGAAAGAGGTGTGTTGATGTGAAAGAGGGCAGTAAACAAGTCTGTTTCTGAATGGTAATTAATTTGCAACGTTATTTTTTTATATTTAGTGCTGTATTTCAAAAATAATGATTGTGTGTCATATTTCATGGTTTGCTTTAAGCAAAATAAATGTTTGTTTTTTTTGGATACCATACAAAAAAACAATTTCTGTGAAAAGGAAAAGGTAAATTATATATGTTTTAAAAAGTTAAATGAAATTTAATTTATATTAAAAAATAAGATTTTATTTTAAAATTAAAATGTGTGCATATTTTTTTTAAAACGTGAAACAAGCTGTGCACTGCTCAGATCCTAAAAATTGCTGAATAATACAACAAATTCATGAAGCACTCAGCAAAAAAAACAGTAATCTAATAAATATTTATATTTTCATCAAATAATATGCACTGGATAATGCAAGGACAGAGTGTGCTGTTCTGAAGGAGCCAAAACAACAAACAGACAGACTCGAGGTGTGCTGTCAATCACGACCCAAGTCCCAAGATGCATATCGCAAGATCGCACAGAAAGAAGAGTTTTAGACTACAGTCTGTACTGCCATTAACTGTCTATAATCTATAACCTCACAATAAACCTGTTTCAGCATTAGGTGTGTCATAAAAGAGCCGCTAGGATCATAACGGTTAGATGTTTCTATAATGACTGTGACAAGACATAATTCATCTTTTGTGCATGGGTTAAACGCACCTGCTCCATGATGAAACCTCAATCATGAAATGCACCCAAAATAAGTGAAACTGCAGCAGTGCTTTGAAGCTTATTCTATTACTGAGGAGAAACATGCAATAAATACTTCAGCAATTATAAACAAAAATGCATCTTATAAGCAGGTCTTTTACCTTCTGACCTGATTTACTTTATTAATCTACTGTTTGAATTGAATCCAACCACTCACTGGATTAAATGATGGAGAAAATCCATATTTGTGTGTTATCAGGCAGAACAGACTGCACCGGTGTTTCTAACAGCTACTTAATCAATACTGGTTAACTATCTGTGTCTCGCCGAGCAGCAGGAGGAACTGGATGTTTGGCAAACAAACTGCAAGATCGAGCCAGAGCGCTTTCTCCATCTGTCTACGTCTCGTTCTGTCTCCTCTACTCATGTGTGAATGCAAACACCAGAATCTGACCAGAATTTATTTTTCTCTCAGTCAGTCAAGATCATTAGATGCGAGATAAATGCAGTAATGATGCTCCATTTTGAGAAAGATAAGCTGCTCCGGACTTAAAGTCAACATGATATCAGACTTACGTTCTTAATGTTCCTGGTCTTATTGCAAATGATTCAATGCTTTCTTTGATCGAAATGTAATAACTTTTCGGCTCTGAGTCACCAAACACCTTCAATTAGTTCAGACAATAGCAGCAGACAATCTGTTCCACTTCACTTCATCTCATTACAGAATCTATTAAGAACATCTGGAAATGAATACGAGCTCAATCAGACTGAATTAAAAAAATGAAAAAATGAAAATGAACATGTAAATCCTCTGCAGACATGAACAGGTATGAGCAGATGTCTGGTATCTGTAATGCTGCAGCATAAAAAAAAATTACATTTATCAGTTGGCATGTCTCAGTATTTTAAGCAAAACACACAAATGAATCTAAAACATTTGGTTATTGCCAGCTAAGGTTTCTTAATTAACATTGCTTAAAAATCCATGTGAAAACTGCTGAAAAAGTGGCTTGCAAAAATGATTTACTGTATTTTTCAGTGGATTACAGTGTGCATGTATGATGAACAGAAAGATAAGATGAAAAAGAATCAAATCTCTCCATCCTGAATCTGGCATGAACCTGATCACCAACCCATGGGAGATTATTTTGAATTTTTTGCTCAGAATTATGAGTTTACATCTTGCAATATTTACTTTTTTCCTCAGAATTCTGTTTACATCTCACAATTCAATTAACAATATATAAGTCTATAAAAATGTTAATTGCAGCTTTCTATCAAACAACTCTGACTTTTTTCCGCAATTGTGAGTTTATATCTCGCAATTGTTAAATAAAAAAAAATCATAAATTCTTTTACAAATATATATATTTTTCCATGGCCTTCCACACCCACCATCTACACAAGTAATTGACCTACTAAGATTACAGACTATTACATCCAATATACAAAAAAAAAAGTTTTTAAATTAAAATAAAATAAATATATAAATAAAAACATAAAATAAAATAAAGCCCTTACTTACAAATTATGTGATATTAATAACTGACATTTTCAATGTTGAGAAAAGCGTCTTAAAGGGGTCATATGATGTTGCTACAAAGAACATTATTTTGTGTATTTGGTGTAATTAAATCGTGAACATTTGGGCGGCGTTATGCAAATCTTCCCACATAGCGACGTAGACATGTGGGGGCGTGTTAGAACGAGCCATTTTAGGTAGGCGTGGTTGACTTTTAACTTTTATAAAGAATATCTCTTTGGATTTGAGACTTTAGTCTTTGCAACTTTACAGATCTTCTTTATGCACCAAGAGCTTGTAACACTCCAAAGAGAAAGGAGAAATTGAAATCGCATCATATGACCCCTTTAAAACATCCAGAAGACCCTGTGCTTCAAACACACTCAGGTACACCTGCAGAAAACAGCAATTTTGGGCATCAGTGTGTGTTGCAGGTCAACTCAGAAAAGCTGATATCACATAATCAGAGATCACAAGACCAAAAATAGGCTACTGTCTGGAAGACAGATCACTCAAATTGAAAGTCTAGAATCTAGCAGCACACTAGATTTTGAGAGACAGCCACTGCTCTCTTTAGCTTGAACACAGAACAGAAAGCTGCTAAACTAAAACTAAAACAGCTGTTTGTCTGCATGTGCTGCTCTGAAACATCAGCGGTCTAGTTAGTCAGCTCACAATCTGTGGCAAAAACCGAGTTTCCCTCAGAAACAGACTCAGTACAGATCGTCTCTCTAAACACTCACTTTACTGCAGCTCTGACAGTTAAAGCAAGATATCAAATACAAGATGACTTTCATAGTTATCAAGAGTTTTAGTGCGTTTCAAAGAAATAAAGCGATAAAGTCAAGTTCCTCACCACGGATCAAACTCATGAATGAGGCTCTCGAAGCGGATTAGCAACATCATATGACCCCTTTAAATCTATCATATCCGTTTATCCCCAAAAAATATCGAGAATCAAGTTTCATGTAAAAGATAACAAATTACAGTAACATGTTACTGTATTTAGAGGAGCGAGTGCATTCCTACCTGTTAACACTTTTTTTCTTTATTCTTTTTTATTTTTAAGTCTTTAGGCTTTTAAAAAATTGCCATATACTACATAGTGAATCTATGCTTGTTTTCGTAGACTTTAATTTGTTTAGAGGACAACACTGGACAGGATGTGGGATGTTTTTTTCCCCCAATAAAATTATCATTTAACCTAATCTGCTCACACCTACAGTCATAGGACAATACTTATCACCAACACTAAGACCCCATGGACAACAAAGCATTTATTATAGCCTATCATGTTGGAATATTCAAGGTCTGAGATCATCTACCTTTGGCCTCAAAAGCAGAAAGCCAGACTTCAACAATTCAGACATCATGGTCCTACAGGAGACATGGAGCAGAGGAGAAGGACCCACTGGCTGCCCCATATAGAGAACTCATCATCCCATCCATTAAACTGGAAGCAAGCTGATTATAGTCAGCCTTCTCTAGTTATTTATGTTATTATTTAATACTTATTTGCTCATTGTAAATATGCATGTATTAGATTATTTTATTTGGTGCATTTGTATTTTGTTGTTTTTGTATAGTTATACAATAGCGTATATCAACCAGTCCCGGTTCCAGAAATAAATCACTGAGGGCACTTCTGAATTAATTGTGAGGGTGCTCTAGCACATTTTCACATATTTTGGCCCATTGCTATAGTTATCACTATGTCAATCACTGCTATTTCGAGAGTGAATCCTGCATAAATATGCGGATGTCATTCCAGAAACTTAGTTATTTATTTTATTATTTAATACTTATTTGCTCATTGTAAATATACATGTATTAGATTATTTTATTTGGTGCATTTGTATTTTGTTGTTTTTGTATAGTTATACAATAGCGTATATCAACCAGTCCCGGTTCCAGAAATAAATCACTGAGGGCACTTCTGAATTAATTGTGAGGGTGCTCTAGCACATTTTCACATATTTTGGCCCATTGCTATAGTTATCACTATGTCAATCACTGCTATTTCGAGAGTGAATCCTGCATAAATATGCGGATGTCATTCCAGAAACTTTGCAACGTGCATGTGGCCGAAAAACAAAAGTTCTGCATTTCGAATGGATTATAAGCTCGCAAAGAGCGAGTTCTGTTCTGTTCTGTTCGAGTTCAAGCTCTGTTCTGACGAATGAATCTCTCTACACTGCGCAATCAATCTGTTATTTACATTGTGTATACACTCTGTACAGGCACGTGCACAGGTAGGGCTCAACCTGTGCAGAGCACATGCCCTTTTTTGTCCTTACACTCCGAAGTGCCCTTTTTTTTCTTCTTCTTCTTCAATACATCAATGCTATTGGTCACCCTTTACGTCTGTCTGTCTGTTTTACAAATATATTTAGCGAATGAAAGGTATTAAAAAGAGTTTGTGACTAAATCTTGTTGGATCCGCTCAAACTGTCAGTCAAACCTCATAACTCCACCCCCTGTCTTGACTGACTGAGTGCAGTGAACTGAAGTTCCACAGCAGAGCAGCTGAACGTCTTGCAAGGGTAAATAAATATCTTCTTGTTCTGAGTTTGACAAAAAGCGACTGAGTGTTCCTCGTCAGCTTGGTCAAATATATTTCTAAGAAAATTCTTCTTTGATCTATGATGGTTATCTGCTGATACACTTAATTTATTAACATTTAATCATATTATATATGGTCACACTCACAGCATGGTTAATGTTTACGATGTTAATATGCATATTTGCTAGCTAGCTAATTTTTGAATGTACAGGTGCATCTCAATAAATTAGAATGTCGTGGAAAAGTTCATTTATTTCAGTAATTCAACTCAAATTGTGGCATGTATTTGCTAGCTAGCTAATTTTTGAATGTAGTATTCTATACTCTCCGCTTATCATTAAGATGTAACCAGTAAAAAAAAGGGGGGGGGTGCCCTTTTTCAGTTTCAGCACATGCCCCTCAAAAGGTCTGTGCACGGCCCTGACTCTGTATGTTATAATGAGAGGATTTGACTGTATAACTCAGCATGGAGCATACTGTGAAACAGAATTTTGGTCATACCGCCCACCCCTAGTGTGATATTTGCCTGTCTGTGAATATCTTTTAAAGAAATCTTAAGATGATTTACGCTTATGTCAGTACACCTCCTCTAGCCTGCATGGCTGAAAAAACAGCTCATGAGAAATCAGTTGGATTTATCCTGTGGTTGATCTCTGTTTGGTAATCTTTGAGAAGATGAGTAGCATCAGAAATAGACACACGGGACTCGTTGATCATTTTGTCTGAGCTCTGCACAGATTCAGTTTCATTAGATGCACCAAAGAAAAGAAAAAAAAAACCTCTGATGAAAACCTTTGTTAATTTGAACTCTATTAAAGAATTCATTAAAGGTCTTTGAGAACAACAATCACAAACTATTGCGGTCTGAAACTAAATCAGAAGTTAAATGGGAGGTGAATGATGTATCTGATGATCTGTAGCGTGGAGTTATTTGGAGTAGAGCAAATACTCCAATATTCTTTTTGTTTATTCATATTTTTGCTATTTTATTCGTAAATAAACAGTGGTTCTTTGATTCAACACTCTTCTGCAATTCTTTTGAAAGCTAATTTATATTTTCTCTGACGAACACATGAGCTGAGAGAAATGTCTGATATCAGTGAAGATCTTTTATGCCTAAACATCATGTTGTACCATGTCAAATACTTAAATACGAACAAGAAACATTTATTTCTTACAATGCACATTATCCAAAATGCTGCAAAGAGGCATATTTGTGCATCTGTCAGACACTTTTATGGTGCATTCAAGCTAGGGCTGGACAATAATTCAATATCAATATGTATCGCGATATAACAAAATACTGTAATGCAATATAGAACATTATTAATAACAATACAATTATTATGTTATTATTGTTTAGTACAAATGTGACTCCCAACTGATTCATTTCACAATGTTGACAGCTTCAGTGATTCTAACAGGAGTTTTTGAGTGCTTAAACTCGCGCTGAAGTCAGTAATAATGTTCTTTGATAATGTAAGGTTCTTTTGCTGTCTTTCTGTATATAATATATCCACTGTTTAATAACCATGGTGGAAAACATTATAGTTAGTAACTTACCATATTTTTATTAAATTGTGATCAACTTAAATACAATTCAGTTGTATTAAAAATTATTTTATTTAATTCCTGCCTTGTAAATTCATTATATTTTTAATATACTGACATCTCTTAATCTTCTGCAGAGAAGTGAATTACAATGATTTTTAACACCATTAAACCAGTTTAAATCTGATACTTCTGCTTTGTCAGTGTGTCTTTACAGGTGAGGTTTTCTTTATTTGATGAGGTCTGGGAAAACAGGCTTGTCAAAAATAAATCATTCAATAAATGAATACAATTAACAAATTAATCCCGTACATTGAATAGCATTAATTGTAGATTTGCACAAGGGAATTAT
Organism: Sinocyclocheilus anshuiensis; assembly: GCF_001515605.1. Classification (NCBI taxonomy): domain Eukaryota; kingdom Metazoa; phylum Chordata; class Actinopteri; order Cypriniformes; family Cyprinidae; genus Sinocyclocheilus; species Sinocyclocheilus anshuiensis. The sequence continues at coordinate 1,153,575 of NW_015543492.1, forward strand.
ACTAAACTATAGCAGTGAAGGCTACATTATTAGGCAATTTTGAACAGACAGGCATTTATTTATTTTTTGCAAACTGCATAACACAGTCAAGCCACTTGAATATAATCAGCCTGGTCTCATGTTTATACGTAGGTATTAATACGTAACATTTACAAGCACAAAACGTACACTTTTGTACGTTTTTATTAATGCTAAAACGTACAATTTAGACGTATTTCAACGTTTAAAACGTACAAATCGCTACGTATTTTTAGCTTAAAAACGTAAAAATATTTACGTATCTTTTATATCATCAAGATATTCGTATCAATGCATTTTTATCATTTTATCAATAAACGATTTAGATTTTTAGACCCCTTAACCTACCCCCAAACCTTAACCTATCCATATAGCGAATATAAAACGCAAATGACCGAAATACGCAGGAAAATAACCATTTTAGTAACAATATAGCATTAAAATATTTTTATAGTCGCTAATTCCACTCTTACCTATAAACCTAAACATTTCTGTACAGTATAAGAAAAACATGACAGACAGATGCCATTACAATCATTTATTTATTGCAAAAATGTCAAAAGCAGTATCAAAAGTAATCTAAATTACGATGCATTGCACCCGCAGTCCTCTCTGGCGGAATACAGTAGTAGTGTGATCCAGAGCAGAATTTATGTTGTTAATCGCTGAAAATATTATCCAGATAATTTTCCAGATCCACTCTGTGAACTCGTGAAGGCACGAGCGCGTCATTCAAACACAGAAACACGGCATGTCGCAATCTGTGACGAATGCAGGCGAAAGCCAATGAACGTTTGATTATCCTC
>NW_015543492.1:1154640-1162642 GCF_001515605.1 Sinocyclocheilus anshuiensis
GTATTGTACGTTTTAGTGCCTGTAAAAACGTACGTAAATGTACGTTTTATAGAACCACATTTTACGTAAAATACATACGAATTATCATGAGATCACGTTGATATAATTACATATGCTGTTAATACAGATTGCTTGGTTCAGCTCAGTTTCATAACATTAAATCCTGACAGAATTTTATTTATTTGTTTATTTATTTTTGAATATCACTGAACATTCATACATTCACATACAACTGACATTAAAATACAACATAAGTCCAGTGTAACACTGGGTCAAACAAATCCTGATTTTTTTCCCTAAATTATTATAAAACTGTGGCAATCTATTTTTGCTCAACTCAAGTAAACCCTTAAGTTTTCTCTGCCAGTCTTCAACACGTGTTTATTGTGGCTCTTGAGCAGGGTTCAGGATGCTGGAAGATCTTGAGGAGATCAGCTTTTATATTGAGTTGATGTGCTATAGGGTCACTGGAGGCCATGCTGGTTAACTCTTGCTCTCTGGTCCGCTGAGCAAAATATGGGACAGTATTGCTACAAATTATGTCTTGTCTAGCATGTAACAACCTGCGGATCTCGTGAATCACAACCATTGCTTTGTCCTCCCTTCTATCTTTCTCAATGCTTCTCCTCAAGCAATCCATTTCATTTCTTATTCTCCTTTGCGTGAACCATTCTGTAAAGAAGCAAAGAATATGCAGAAAGCTGATAGACTTTCTTTACATCCAAAGAAAAGTTGAAATGAGCCAATGTTTTTGTGCCAGAAATAACCACAAAATGTAATGCTTACGGTACAATGCTAAGCCAGACAGTGAAATCAGCAGAGGCCAGTTCCAGTTACATTTATCATCTCCACCATTTCCAGCTGCTCTAATATTCATTTGATTCCTTCGGGCATTCAGATCATTCATTTTGACTGAATTGAAAATGAAAACAAGTCAGAAGAGAACAACATCAGCTTTTATTTTAACATGCTCACGAATGTCAAAACACTTTCACTTTCAGATTTCACTGCAAGCAACTTCTTGCAACATGTTCCTACACATTAGGTGTGGCTTTTTGTCTTTACCCAACACATATTGGTATGCATACTGTATATTCAGGCCTTCATATAAGATGTAAGATTACCTTACCTTCCCTTTAAGGATCAAAACAGACTGACAGATATAATGCTGTGATTCCTCGTGAATTTTTTCATGGCTTTTCACCTTGAACTATTTATTCAGTGCTGGTTAAACCGGTTCCACAAATGCAAAGCTTATTTAAATCCCCACCCCCTTTTTGGAGACATGAGCTGGCCTGATTTTATTTGTTAAAGAATGTTTTGCAGTGCATTGTTTATAATTAAGTGAGGGATTTTGTTTCTTTTAATTTAAGTGGTTCTTTCTTCTTTTCTTTGCATTTCACCTCTTACAATAAACCCGGCGTTGTGCATTGCTATGAATGTTGTCGTCTCCGTGACAAACTGTGTATGTAGCTGTTTTATGTCACCTTTTATAAAAGAGTCTAGATGGATAAATGTAAATGTAAATTAAATCTGCGATAAACATATAGCACCCTCTGAATATAAAATGTGAGGATTTCCATCCACATCAGGAAAAGGTCACATTGAGATCATCATGCCAACAGTGACATAATTATATAAGATGAGGTACATGGATGAGTATTGTAAATGTTTGGTTAAAAATTCAAATGCTCACTACTTGAGCTCTAAAAACATTTTTACTACAGTTATATATTTGGTATGTTATTGTGTACACTGCATTGACATACTGTATGTACAAATTTGAATTTGCTCTTCCCACAAAGAAACCAGTATAACAAAATTTAATCTCATTAACTTTATTGACAATGGGGTCTTTAAAAATACATACTTTTAGTGATATAGATTCATTTCTGCTCTCCCAGTGTCACATTTTTGTCTGAATGCCGAGTATAGCCGCCTCAGCTCTCTGGTGTGACTGAAGAGTGAGCTGCAGCCACCAGTATCTGAGATACAGCCACATCAGGCTCCCATTCCTGCGCTCATCTGTGTTAAATAAATTGGCACAAGTGCGATCATTCTTAAAAATATCCCTGAGACCGTCCTCCATCTTCAGATGTGCAAGAAGGGACTCTTTGGCTGTAAAAACCAACAGTTCCTTCTCCCTCTCCACCATCTTTGGAGAACGCACAAAATAACTGCAAAAATCCCATTGCCTTTCCATCAGCCTGTGCTCTACTTGATTCAGAAAGACTGAAGCACTCTCCTCTTGTTTTGTTTCCATTTCCAGGGCCTTTTGAAAGTCTCTAGATATTTCGTTTTTTATTTCCAACCTCATGAGATCACCTTTTTCCTTAGGTTTCTGGTTCTGGGAATCCAGGGTGTGATGATGGATCTCGATTTTGGTATCCCTGAATTTAAATTGAAACAGCGTGGACTTGATGTACCCTAAGAGAGCACAGGAAAAAAAGGGAAAAAATAAACTTTTACATGCAATTTTTCACAATGTCCGTACACACTAGTAAAGCACCCTTAAGGGCAATAGTGTTGTGTAGTACATACCAAAGGCAGCGATTCCCAACATGGACCCAATCAGGGCATAACTCTCTGGATCATTCATGCTTTGTGGACTGCAGCTGAATCAATATGTAAAAGGGAAAGACTATTCTAAGTACAGACAGACAGACACACAATTGTTTGAATATTATACACTATATTAGTTCATAGAACTGATGGTAAAAGCCAGATATTAATGAAGTAGTAAAATTATTTTAACAGTAATGCAAAATTTCAAGTGGCAGATAAGGTCAAATATTACAAAAGATAACAAATCAGTTAGAGAATGACATCAGCGCAATGCTTTTTTTCATGAATGAAAAAAAAAATTGAAAGCAACTTCTTGAAACATGTTCCTTCACAACTAATGTGGTAGTTTTATATGCATGACCCAACATGATGGTATGCATACTGCATAGGCTATATCTTTTTTTATGTTACACCTCAATAATTTTAGGTCTACATTTAATGCAGTATGCTTAAGTAGCTTACCTTGTCTTTAAGGATCATAAGAGACTAAGGGACAGGATAATATTATTCCTCTTAAATCTTTTCTTGATTTTTACTTTTACTTTTTACTCAGTACTGGTTAAACTGGTTCTGAAAATGTAAAGCTTATTTAAGTTCCCACCCCCTTTAGGTGCTATGGATGGCCTGATTTGCTACAATTTTTTTTTTTTTTGCTAAAGGTGTGTCTTTGCAGTGCAATGCTGAGGGATCTATTTGATTTGTTTCTTTTAATAAAGTGTCCCTTTTTGAGGAAATTAAATCTGTGATTAACATTTTGTACTGTCAGGTTAAAATATTGGAACATAAAATGTAAGTATTTCCATCCACACCAGAAAAGGGTCACACTAAGGTTGGCTGTTGCTGTCCTTCTGGCATCAAAGTGCAACAATTTCAGAATTTGGGTCAGATGACGTATGGATAAGTAAAAGTACCATGAACTGTTTATGATCAGTTTGAAGTTAAAAACGTCTTAACAGATTTGTTTATCCACAACTTTTCACTTCACAAGATATTAACTGATGGACTGGAGTGGTGTGGATTACTTGTGGATTATTGTGATGTTTTTATGAGCTGTTTGGACTCTCATTCTGACGGCACCCATTCACTGCAGAGGATCCATTGCTGAGCAAGTGATGTAAAATTAGATTTTTAAAGCTAAATTTCTCCAAATCTGTTCTGATGAACAAACAAACTCATCTACGTCTTTTCAGCAAATTTTCATTTCTGGGTAAACTACTCCTTTAAGTTGCTCTTCCCACGAAGAAAAGAATATTACAAAATTGAATCTCATTAACTTTATTGACAATGAGATCTTTTACAATACATAATTTTAGTGATACAGATTAATTTCTGCTCTCCCAGTGTCACTTTTTTGTCTGAATGCCGAGTATAGCCTCCTCAGCTCTCTGGTGTGACTGAAGAGTGAGCTGCAGCCGCCAGTATCTGAGATACAGCCACATCAGACTCCCATTCCTGCGCTCATCTGTGTTGAGATACTCGGCACAACTGCGATCATTCTTAAAAATATCCCTGAGACCATCCTCCATCTCCAGATGTGCAAGAAGGGGCTCTTTAGCCGTATGAACCAGAAGGTCCTTCTCCACCTCCACCCTCCTCACACGGGGCACCAAAATACTGCAAAAGGCCCTCTGCCGTTCCACCAGCCTGTACTCTACGTTCTTCAGAGCCAGTGAAGCCCCCCGCTCTCGCTCTTTCTCCTTTTCCAGGGCTTCGTGAAAGAGGGCGCCACCAGGTCCTGCGTAACGCAATCTAGATTTTTCATTTTCTAGAGCTTCACGTTCCAACCTCATGCCTCGACGTTCCTCCCCGAGCTGCCGACTCTGGGAAGCCAGGGCTTGACGGTAGCCATGCACCCGCTGCTTTTCTTTCTCTAGATCAAGCTCGAGCTGAGCTGTTTCTCTGTGGTTTTCAGAGAGCGTCTGTCGGTATTTCACATCCAGGTCCTTCTGGATTGTCTCTATGGTCTTTTCGTACTTGACCTTGGCCTCCTCAATTTCCTTTTGAGACTCTTTGGACCAGATCCATCCTAAAGCATAACACAAGACAAAGAAAAATAAAATATGAAATGCAATTGATCACAATTTACATGCTACTGAAGCAATAGCGTTGTGTAGTACATACGAAAGGCAGCGAGTCCCAGCATGGGCACCAGGAAGGCATAGTTCCACTTGCTGCTGTCACCACCACCCTGCCTCTCTGGCCTTATATTCCAGTCCTGAGGATCATTCAGGTTATTCATGTGGACTGCAGCTGGAAAATAAATGCATACTTCTATATCAAACATTTGACCAATATGATATAAAAAGGGAAAGGCAACTGTAAATTCTGACATTAAATGACTGAAAAAAGCAACTGCCTAATTTTAATTTATAGTTTTGCATTACTGTGCTTATGCAAACTGATAGTTGCATTCTCATTCAATTCCTAACTAGAAACTTGAGAAGCGCAAGACCTTCCTAGTTGAAATATGACACTTCCTGTTTCCACGACATCCATACGCGATTTGGCTAGTAACTATTCTTTTAACAAAGAATATTTACCATTAGTCATGCAAGCACAATACATGTTGGCAATACAATAACACTTCAAATGTCCATGTTACCTTGCAAGTATTCAAAGCACTCGTCCTTTATCAAATAGGGTCAACTAGTCGCTTACAGCATACATAGGTAGGGCTGAAGCCTGCGTCAGTGTTCTTGGACAAAAAATATCGCTTATTTATAAGTGTGAGGGTTATATTCTATACAGTGGCATTTACAGTAAATAACTCCACCCAGCTTCAAAGCATGTTTGCGTTTGTTTTTTTGGACAACGCTAACCGACAAATCCCCCCCCACTGTGGACAAACATTGGTACGGTCCCCACCGAAGCTGCGAAACCGGCTAGCGATTCATTTGAACCGAATTGTTCGGATCTTTTCAATCAGTTGGTTGAGCCTGATAGCTTTGAACGCGTATACCGCGCGTTTGCATGTGGCCTACATGTATTCACACAACTATCTTTATGTTCAATTACGTGTTAAATTAAGTGGCAAATGCTTAAATATTTTATTTATACAAATTACTATATTGTTTAATTTTTCGTTTATAATTAGCCTACTATTAATTAATTGATCAAGTGAACGAAATGCATGCCCTGTTTATTTCACTTAGGATAATAGCCTAAGCATTTATATACATATTTTACGTTAATATCGTTTGTGTGTGCTTGGTATAATAACTTAGCATAGCTGATGGAAACCCGAATAAGCTGAGAACGAAAGTAAGATTTGTTTAAGTGAACCGAGGATTTGGTTGATGGTGCGAAAAGTTCCATGACTGTTTTTATGAGCTGAATCATTGCTACAACAAACTGACCTACATATGCGATTACAATAAACAACTTCTAACTAAAACCTAATCGAGTCAATAGCCTACGCCGCGCCCGGCGCGCCGTGAAGCCAAGGAAAAAAATCACTGAATCATTTAAACTGTTCGAAAGAACCGATTCGTGGAAATGAGTCGGACTTCCCATCACAAGCGCTTGCGTATTCATCAGTCAGAAATCGAGCAACATGGCCGCGGTGTGCGTTGCCTCCCGTGTCCTCGGAAGAAAGATTGTGTCATCTAAAGCTGTAAGTCCTCTCATAAACTTTGCATACTTTGTATTTTAATGGCATTCGGCCAGAGCAGGCCGACAGTTGAACTGCTTTATACTCGGATGTCGCTATAGTCTATTGTAGCCTGTTGTGTGCTGGCTTTGTAACCATTATCTGCTGTGTCAAGTAACACTGTTACATAGTATCAGTACCTCTGTTACATGAGTGTACGTTTTATGTGATGCTGTTTTATTAACAGAGCTTGCCTTTTAGCAGTAATGCTTGAGGGTTTTTCACCTAATGTATTGTGACATTTCATAGAAGTAAAGTTTAGATAGTTTGTATATAGTAATACATTGAAGGTCAAGCAGGCAGCATTAACATTAGCCATGTGATGCTGAATGCTCATGCCATTATATTAGATATTATAACTTTTTAAGTATCTGGATGCATGATTTTTATTCGATTCTCAAACAGTCTCCAATATAATCACCGAACCTATAATTTACTTGTCTATTACAATGAAGCAATAACCAGACGTCCCACTGTTATGTCACCAGAAAAGTCCAGAATGCATTTGATTGTTTGGCACTATTGTGTTGCAATTTTCTTACTAAAAATGGAACACATTTGTCATTTACTAAAAGACTGTCAGACTTATTTATTGCAGATTATATATTTTTAAATATACATTATACAAAAAATAAAATAAAGAAAAAAAAATCAAGCACAAGAGTGGTGAAGATGAAAATAAACAAATTATAAATGAACTCTAAATTGAAATGTTGAAACATTCATTTTCTTTGAAGCTGCTTTGAAATGATATGTTTGTCTATTCAAAATAAATGCGAATTGAATAAATACTCAATAAATGAAGGTAAAGCAATGAAATGTACAAGCACGGATAAACATCACAGATGCGATTTTGCTTGTTTTTAACTATTAAAATAAATCATTTTTGCTGCTTCATCCAGCTGCCAGTGGTGTGCCAAACGAGCAACCGCAAGTTGCATTTCTCCATCTATAGAAAAAGGGGAGATGCAAAAGTCTCAGATGCTGTAAGTATATACAGTATGCTACTTTCTCGTTTGGTTTCAGTAGTTTTCATTTTGCATGCAGGATCTAGTATTGACAGTTTTACGCGTACATGCACCACCATTGCAGGCTATTAAGGTAGTTGTCACTTTAAAGAACAACATTAGATGTCATAGCCTACTGGCCTTGTGTGATCAATGTGTTTTTGGTATTTCTCCCCTCAGATCTCCACTCAGTATCCAGTAGTAGACCATGAGTTGGACGCTGTCGTGGTGGGAGCCGGTGGCGCAGGCCTGCGTGCAGCTTTCGGTCTGTCGGAGGCCGGTTTTAACACAGCCTGTGTCACCAAACTTTTCCCCACCCGCTCACACACAGTGGCCGCACAGGTTTGGAGATTTCCTCTTGCATTTCTCCTTGATTTTCTCTTGCATTTCTCCTTGTTATCATTTAGCAACAAAACAATCTGCTCTCTTATACCCTCTCATATACTGCAACAGCATAATCTGTCATCTGGATTTATACTAGTTTTTATAGAACAGGTTTTACTCATCAGGAACAGATTGAATGGGAATCAGTTCTTTAGAACGTCTGAGAGCAGCGCAGTGATTTTCAGTTAAAGAAGTCTAAAGTTCACAGAAAAGTTTAACCTTTGAAACTACACCTCTGATATTCTTACATCACTTTGAAAAAAGAAAAGCGCTAATAAGTGTGTTGTTTTAAGTGTTGTTCAAACTGATAGATAATTAATATTCTCTTAAAATATGAATGTGGTCTCAATTTATGACTATGCATTACAAATATTTAAATATGACTATTTTTATTATA
>NW_015543492.1:1163596-1164925 GCF_001515605.1 Sinocyclocheilus anshuiensis
AATTTCCTCACCGTCACACCCCTTATATATATATATATATATATATATATAGAGAGAGAGAGAGACAAGTAAACACTTGTCTTTCTTTGTAAAGGTTATAAAAGTGAAGTGTTAACCTATTTAATTTATTTACTTTTATTTATACATTTATTTATTACAATTTATTTAAAATGGCTTATAACGTTCTTGTTTCTTTTTCTTTATAATATAGGGTGGGATTAATGCCGCATTGGGCAACATGGAGGACGACGACTGGCGTTGGCACTTCTATGACACAGTGAAGGGATCTGATTGGCTGGGAGATCAGGATGCCATTCACTACATGACAGAGCAGGCGTCTGCTGCAGTGGTGGAGGTGAGAGACGCTTACAGAGCCTGCTGCTGTCACCTTTACTGTCAGGAGACGACTTTCTGACTTCTTGTTTCCCTGTCTCTAACTCAAGCATTACTTAGCCTCAATATGATTGTGATTTCCATCTCATCAGCGGTTGTTGTGTCTTTTCAGCTGGAGAACTTTGGTATGCCGTTCAGCCGTACCGAGGAAGGGAGGATCTATCAGCGTGCCTTCGGAGGCCAGAGTCTGAAGTTCGGTAAAGGAGGTCAGGCTCACAGATGCTGTTGTGTGGCGGACAGGACGGGTCACTCTCTTCTTCACACGCTCTATGGACGGGTGAGTGAGAGTCTGGGGATGTGATTTGGGCTGGGGTTTCTTAAAACATTGAGAAATCAAGACATAAAATCTTAGCAGAAATTACAGGCATTCTGTCGGCTGTGCCAAATTCAGCTTGAACTGGAACACCTGTCTAATTGTGTCTGTTGGTGTCTAGTCTCTAAGGTATGACACCAGTTATTTTGTGGAATATTTTGCCCTGGATCTGCTGATGGAGGATGGAGAGTGTAAGGGAGTCATTGCGTTGTGCATGGAGGACGGATCCATCCACCGTTTCAGAGCCAAGAACACAGTCATTGCCACTGGGTAAGAGAAATGATCTTGTGTTATGTCTTAAAGGGATATTTAACTGAAAAATGAAAATTCTGTCATTTACTCACCCTTAATTTGTTCCAAACCTGTATGAGTTTCTTTTTTCTGCTTAACACAAAAGAAGACACTAGGGCCTTTCGCACCGCGGGAACCTTTTCATAGTACCAGAACTAATTGTGGAACTACCCACTTTTTGGCGTTTTCGCACCGCCGTAACTGGGTGCGATTTTAGTACCGGACTGCCTTTTTCGAGAACCAAATTAGCTCCTACTCCGGAGCAGGGTCTAACCAGCACAACTGGTACTACCCGTGACGTAAGTAGACATTGATTGGCCAAACGCGTATGA
>NW_015543492.1:1165065-1167023 GCF_001515605.1 Sinocyclocheilus anshuiensis
AATTTCCTCACCGTCACACCCCTTATATATATATATATATATATATATATAGAGAGAGAGAGAGACAAGTAAACACTTGTCTTTCTTTGTAAAGGTTATAAAAGTGAAGTGTTAACCTATTTAATTTATTTACTTTTATTTATACATTTATTTATTACAATTTATTTAAAATGGCTTATAACGTTCTTGTTTCTTTTTCTTTATAATATAGGGTGGGATTAATGCCGCATTGGGCAACATGGAGGACGACGACTGGCGTTGGCACTTCTATGACACAGTGAAGGGATCTGATTGGCTGGGAGATCAGGATGCCATTCACTACATGACAGAGCAGGCGTCTGCTGCAGTGGTGGAGGTGAGAGACGCTTACAGAGCCTGCTGCTGTCACCTTTACTGTCAGGAGACGACTTTCTGACTTCTTGTTTCCCTGTCTCTAACTCAAGCATTACTTAGCCTCAATATGATTGTGATTTCCATCTCATCAGCGGTTGTTGTGTCTTTTCAGCTGGAGAACTTTGGTATGCCGTTCAGCCGTACCGAGGAAGGGAGGATCTATCAGCGTGCCTTCGGAGGCCAGAGTCTGAAGTTCGGTAAAGGAGGTCAGGCTCACAGATGCTGTTGTGTGGCGGACAGGACGGGTCACTCTCTTCTTCACACGCTCTATGGACGGGTGAGTGAGAGTCTGGGGATGTGATTTGGGCTGGGGTTTCTTAAAACATTGAGAAATCAAGACATAAAATCTTAGCAGAAATTACAGGCATTCTGTCGGCTGTGCCAAATTCAGCTTGAACTGGAACACCTGTCTAATTGTGTCTGTTGGTGTCTAGTCTCTAAGGTATGACACCAGTTATTTTGTGGAATATTTTGCCCTGGATCTGCTGATGGAGGATGGAGAGTGTAAGGGAGTCATTGCGTTGTGCATGGAGGACGGATCCATCCACCGTTTCAGAGCCAAGAACACAGTCATTGCCACTGGGTAAGAGAAATGATCTTGTGTTATGTCTTAAAGGGATATTTAACTGAAAAATGAAAATTCTGTCATTTACTCACCCTTAATTTGTTCCAAACCTGTATGAGTTTCTTTTTTCTGCTTAACACAAAAGAAGACACTAGGGCCTTTCGCACCGCGGGAACCTTTTCATAGTACCAGAATGCTGTCGACTGGTTCCTAGTAAGTTACACACTGTCGGTGCGAATGCAACCCTTTAAATGGTACTGGGAAATAGTTTGCGCAAAATCGTCCCAGTACTTTAGTACTGTACATTTAGTTCTGGAACTAAAGTGGTGCGAAAGGCCCTAATTTAAAGAAAGTGAGTAACCAAGTAGTTGCTGGCCTCCACTGACTTCCATTGTATGGGAAAAAATAGGAAGTCAATGGGAAACAGCAACAGTTTGGATGCCCACATTCTTCAAAATATCTTTTTATCTTTTGTGTTCAGCAAAAGAAAGTAATTCATACAGGTTTGGAACAACATGACGGTGAGTAAATGATGACAGAATTTTCCATCTTGGGTGAACTATCCCTTTAAGCATTCAGCAGTGTTATTTTAGTATCGTTTATATACTATTAAAGTGTTCATTAATATTTTGAATTAGCTTTTATTTTTATATTTTCACTTTTCGTTTTATGTGCTTTTGTCATTTTATTAGTGCTATTTTTATTTCAGTAAGTATTTTAGTACACATTTTATTTCAGTTAGTTTAGTTTCCAAGACAACATTTCTTTAAGCTCTTCATCTAATATTTATATTCTATTTTATTTCAGCTTTATTTTTATTTGATTATAAATTTTTTATATTTTTAGTTTAGTTTTAGTTAAAAGAATAAAAAAGATTCTTCTTACAATAGTTTTACTTACATCTTTAGAAGTTTGTTTGATTCTGTTTGAAATAAATTATTTGAATTTGTTTATTTATATATATATATATATATATATATATATATATATATATTTATTT
>NW_015543492.1:1167185-1196726 GCF_001515605.1 Sinocyclocheilus anshuiensis
TTTTTTTAGTTTTTTGTTTTAGTTTTTTATGACAAAAACAGACATTATTTATTAAAAAAAATAGCTATTTGTATAAAAAAAAAAAGTATTATTACAAACATACAAATAAAAAGATTTATTGTTCTTTCTCTGCAGTGGTTATGGCCGCACATACTTCAGCTGTACATCAGCCCATACCAGCACAGGAGACGGTAATGCCATGGTGACCCGTGCTGGTCTGCCCTGCCAGGATCTCGAATTTGTTCAGTTCCACCCCACAGGTGAGCTTCATCTTTCATAAGCCTGGAAAAGTCCTTTAGAATGCCTTCACTGTCTACTAAAGAATCATAAACAAATCTTTGCCACTGTTTGTGAGGGAATGGCTTACTTACAGTTTATAACATGATTATGTCTCATGTCGTATCAGCGATATCTAACAGTTATATATTATGGCCGTGGTTATACTGTTTCTTTGCAGCGTTTATGTGTGTCTATGTTGATACTTGATCATCTGTGTTATAAATATCCAGCCCTCAGCCACCCTATGGCTGGTTTTAAATGACCTCTGACGTAATTCTCTTAGGAATCTATGGAGCCGGATGCCTGATCACAGAGGGTTGCCGTGGAGAGGGAGGAATCTTGATCAACAATGAAGGCGAGAGGTTCATGGAACGTTATGCACCCAACGCTAAAGATTTGGCCTCTAGAGACGTGGTCTCACGGTCCATGACCATCGAGATCAGGGAAGGAAGGTATAATATACTTCATTTTTACTATAATATTAATCTGCTATTTTGTGCCCAGAACACAGTCACCAACTTGGACTAAAAATGACCCCCAAAAGATCATGCCATTATTGTTTTAGATGAGAAAAGCATTGAATAGGCATTACAAAAAGTTGCTTTATAAAGAAACATTTTGTATTAACATTGTATTGATATTTAAAAATGGGTATTCGTATATTTTTATGAATATTGATATTGTTATCGTGGGCACTTGAATAATTATATATTACAAATTATTCCGAATTTTGAATGCATTTTAAGAATACTTTTCCCATCAACTGGTCAAAATGCACAAATTTTTTTGTTTATTGTTCTGTCACACTTTACATTAGGGCTTCATTAGTTAGCATCAGTTAATTCATTAGTTAACATAAACTGCCAATGAAAAATTCTTCTGAACATTCATTAATCTTAGGTATTCCAATATTTTTAAAACTAAATTTCAATACCGTGATAACACCGTATACCGTGATAAAAGCATTAGCAATTAATCGCAACATGAAAATTTTATACTGGCATATCCCTAATATATATACATACACACACACACACACACACACACACACACACACACACAATGAAATGATACTCTGAATATAAAACTGAAACTGCCAGTAGGTGGCGCCAAGTAACTGTCTTTAATAAGTGAGTGATTCAGTCATTCATTCAGCCGATTGGAAGCAAGTGAATGAGTTTCCACCCTGTTCCCTGCAGAGGTGTTGGGCCAGATAAAGACCACGTCTACCTGCAGCTCCATCACCTTCCACCCCAGCAGCTTGCTGCTCGCCTGCCCGGCATCTCTGAAACAGCCATGATCTTTGCTGGAGTGGACGTCACAAAAGAGCCCATCCCAGTGTTACCCACTGTCCACTACAACATGGGCGGCATCCCCACCAACTACAAGGGACAGGTATTCATTTTTCAGCATCTCTATGAATATTGCTAGTGCTTAGATTAGGGATTTGAACAAACTCTGAATTTTTAAGTGTTTTTTGTCCTGCACTGTTTGTTGTAGCACCAGTTATTACAGTTTTGTATTAGAACTGTATTTGTAATAGAGTTACACTAAAGTAAATTTTGTTTTATTTTAAAGAAAGGGGGATAAGGGAACAAAATGGTGCAAAATCTTTAAGACCCTCAAAATATACATTTATTTATTTGTTTATGTTCAGATTTTTTACAATTATTTTTTAGCCATTAAGCCATTAAAAGAACAATGTTCATGTTTCATGTATGGAGTACCATTAGGTGTAAAAAAAAATATTTTTGTAATATTATCTATGAAGTTATATTCATGTAAAAAATTTAGCCTTTTCACTATATTTCTCACACTTTTGGGACTACATTTTGTTGATAAATTCCTGTTGATCAATTTTTTTCATCTGAATGTGAAAGTTTATGCGAGTAAAATGAATTTATTTTGTGTGAAAACTTTTCGGAGTAGTATTTATGTTGTTTTTTTTTTAGAAATAAATATGTAGGTTTCATAAATTTTGACTTTTTTTGAACAATCATGAGTTACAAATTTGATGGGATTTAATGAAATTCCATTCATTCCAATGGGGTTAATACTGGTAATAGTAATTCTCAGATTATTACTAATTTCAATTATTATAAATTTCATACAATGATGTATTCAAATAAAATTTCTCATCAATATTAAATGTTTTTTTTAGTGTGGGTCGTGTGTAATTTGTAATTTCAATTTCAATTTTTTTTAATTAATAAAAAATAGCAAATGCAGTAATAACATGGTAACATTTCAAACACATTCACTCTTTAATAAGAATTTGCTGATCAGATACAATATGGTTTTAGTTGAAATATTTACATTTTTAAAGAATTAATATTAAGTTATGACTGTTTTATAAAATACAGTTTCTTCGTTTCCAAACAGACCCAGAATGTGAAAATAGTATACAGATTTTGATTGCATCATGATGGTTACATCATAACGTAAATGTTCAAATCACTGTGTGGAAGTGATTCTCTTGAGAACATGACACTAATATCCTCTAATCCTCGCAGGTCATCACCCATAAGGATGGAGAGGATACGGTGGTGCCAGGCCTGTACGCCTGCGGTGAGGCTGGCTGTGCATCGGTGCACGGTGCCAACCGCCTGGGTGCCAACTCACTGCTGGATCTGGTTGTGTTTGGACGCGCTTGCGCCCTGACCATTGCTGAGACAAACACTCCAGGTAGCTTCAATACACCCTGAAATGGTGAAGGAGTGCTCCAGTTGCCATTACATTACCTGTTTTATGGCATCAGTGGTTATTTGTTAATATATTTTTATATATAAAACAGTTGTGTAATGGTTTCATCCTGTCTCATAGGAGAGAAGCTTTCCCCTCTGAAACCCAATGCAGGACAGGCGTCTGTCGCCAATCTGGACAAGATCCGCTTTGCTAACGGCAGTACCAGAACCTCAGAGATCAGACTGAATATGCAGAAGGTGCTTCCTAAGAGAATCATAAAGTTATAGACTGATCAAATGGATGATCTCAAGGGGTCATTATAAGATACTCATTTCAACAGAGTTGAATCTCGGTTTTGTGTTTTTCTTTCGGACCTCAGACCATGCAGAGTCACGCTGCTGTGTTCCGCACTGGAGACGTCCTGAAGGAAGGTTGTGACAAGATGGACTCCATCTACAAGTCACTGGATGACATCAAGACATTTGACAGAGGTCAGAGAAGACTGGCACAGGAGAATTGGACAAATTAGAAATAAAATACCATAACAAATATCTTAAATACCTCTACACTCACGCACACTATTGTTCAAATGTTTGGGGTCAGTACGATTGATACTTTAATTCAGCAGTTAGGCATTTAATTGATTAAAAGTGACAGACTGGACTTTGTTCAAAAGATTTTTGTTTAAAAAAAAAATGCTGATCTTTCTATTCATCAAAGAAACCTGAAAAAATTGAATGACGGTTTCCACAAAAATATGAAGCAGCACAACTGTTTTCAACATTGATAATAATCAGAAATGTTTGTTGAGGCGTAAATCAGCATATTAGAATGATTTCTGAAGATCATGTGACACTGAAGACTGGAGTAATGATGCTGAAAATCCAGCTTTGATCACAGGAATAAATTAAAATTAAAAATATATTCAAATACAAACCGCTCATTTAAATTGTAATAATTTTTTACAGTATTTCTGCTTTTACTGTGTTTTTTTTAATCAGATTAATGCAGACTTGGTGAGCATAAGAGAAAATTTATTGAAATCAGTGTTGCTCGTTGTTTCTTGATCTGCATCACTGTATTAAAAAGGTTGTGTTATCTCTGCAGTATGATGGTTCTTATAGTATTTTGTGCTGCTGTTATGTTTTCAGGCATTGTCTGGAACACTGATCTGGTGGAAACTCTGGAGCTGCAGAATCTGATGTTGAACGCAGTGCAGACAATCGTCTCCGCTGAGGCCCGTACAGAGAGCAGAGGAGCTCATGCCCGCGAGGACTTCAAGGTAGGGCTGGGCGATAATTTGATTATGATAATTATCGCGATATACTTTTCCTCGATAAAACAATATGAAGAGTTCGATAAATGTTCGATATAATGTTTATGGGCCAAAAGCGGAACGAAACAGCACGACTCAATTGAATCGCGCGCCACATGGACCGTTTATCCGCTTGGTCGGATCACAGTTCAAACGGCTCCGCGGCGCGAGCTCAGAACAGATGCATTTACTTAGTCACGCGAGCTCTAAGCAGCGCTGTGAGATCCAGTGTGAAGCGCTTGAACTCAGAGATGAACACAAATGACTCGGTGATTTAAACTAGTTTAAAGCCAAACAGGAGAAACACTGTGTGCAACGAATGAGACAGTCAGAAGGCTTTGCAATCTACACATCGCCATCATTTACCATGGGAATAAATTTAACCATTTAAAACTGAGGTTGCTACAATTTTTACCGATGTTACTGATTTTGATAATGAACAAATTTATCTCTGCATCCTAACTCAAGCTACTATCAAATGTGCATGTCTAAGAGACAAAAAAAAGTGATATTAATATTATCAGGCAACCCAAACCAGTTTCTTGATTTGAAACAATATCACTCATTAGAACATGCAGAAACTAAGAATTCAATTTTTCTATTTAGATATTTATTTTGTTAAGGAAAATGAATGGTCTGGTTTCTACAACTTTCACTTTGGTGCAAAACTCTGGCTTTAAAGTGGAAAGAAATAAAGATTTGACATTTATCGTGATAATTATCGATATCGGCTGATATGGGAAAAAATATCGTGATAATTTTTTTTGGCCATATCGCCCAGCCCTACTTCAAGGTGAACTTTCTGAAACCAGCATGCTTGTTTAAGGACAACATTTTGTAAATTTACAAAGCCGTAACGCAAAGCTGTCTGAATTTTTAGTGTTCAGTACATTTTTTTTTTTTACCTAGTAAAAACGACATCTTGGCTATTGAAAATGGAAATGTTTTGTTACATCTTTTACAAATAGGTATTGTTGCTTCCAACTATTTGTAATCTGTAGTCTTGCAGCTTAATGGAATAGTTCATCCAGAAATAAAAATTTGCTGAAAATCTACTCACCCTCAGGCCTTCTAAGATGTAGATGAGTTTGTTTCTTCATCAGATTTGGAGAAATGTAGCATTGCATCACTGTCTCAGCAATGGATCCTCTGCAGTGAATGGGTGCCGTCAGAATGAGAGACCAAACAGCTGATAAAAACATCACAATAATCCACAACACTCCAGTCCATCAGTTAACGTCTTATGAAGTAAAAAGCTGTGTCAAGATGTTTTTAACTTCAAACTGATACATCCAGCTAAAATACTTTTTCACTGTAGAAAGCAATATTATGGACTCATAGTTTAGATGGAAGAACCGGTTTGAAGTTCAAACGTCTTGATGGATTTGTTTTCTCTTCATAAGACATTAACTGATGGACTGGAGTGGTGTGGATTACTTGTGGATTATTGTGATGTTTTTATCAGCTGTTTGGACTCGCATTCTGACGGCACCCATTCACTGCAGAGGATCCATTGCTGAGCAAGTAATGCAATGATTAATTTTTCCAAATCCATTCTGATGAAGAAACAAACTCATCTACGTCTTAGATGGCCCGATGGTGAGAATTTTCAACAAATTTTCTTTTTTGAGCAAACTATCAACTGTCATGTTGATAATATGTTTGCATCTTTAATCTTTAATGGACCCTGTGTTTCTTACAGGACCGTGTGGATGAGTACGATTACTCTAAGTCTCTGCAGGGAGCAGGGACGAAGCCTTTCGAGCAGCACTGGAGGAAACACACACTGTCCTACGTGGATCCCAAGACAGGAAAGGTAAATATATAATGAATCCTCTGTTTTGCTATTGTTCGCTTTCCGTTCATTTGTTTACCTTTAAATCTTTCTTGATAGTCTACATACAAGAAAAAGCGTACGTTAATATAACGTACAAACTTGTGTTTCAGGTTATACTGGAATACAGACCTGTGATTGACAGCTCTCTGTTTAAATCTTTCTACATACAAGAAAAAGCGTACGTTAATATAACGTACAAACTTGTGTTTCAGGTTATACAGGTTATACTGCCTGTGATTGACAGCTCTCTGAACGCAGAGGAATGTGCTGCCATTCCCCCTGCAATCCGCTCCTATTAAACACATCCTGACTCCGCCCTTTTGCTTATTTATAATCGGCCAATAAATAAATGAATATCTTGCATTCGACAAGCTGCACTTCATTAAAATATGACCACATAAAACTCGCTGAAATATAAGAGCAAATAATAAAGCTGCACTAGTCAGACTCAATGTTAAAGATTCAGCTGTGTGATATTGGTGTATCTTCTCTAAAACGCATCCATCACATTTGCTCTAAACCATGCTGGTGAGTAAATCATTAAATATTTAATATTTAAATGTCGAATGATTGTCATTATGCTGTCAAGAAGCTCTTTGCACCTTGTGAAAAATAGATTAAACTAGTAAACAACTTGACAGTTTGTGATGCTAATGCAGTGTACGGTTTCACATTTATTTGACCTGGTGGCCTTTCATTCTCAAATACACTCACAGCTCATTTGTATGTAAAGTTCTGTACATCTTGCATGTTTTGTTTTGTGGGTTCTGTTTAAACTCAATAAAGATGATCCGGGTGATAATAATTGGGTCTGTGATATTGACTAAAATGTATTCGCCTTTGCTGGAGAGAGAAAATCGGCTGGAAAGTCCAGTGGGTTAAATGTTTACAATGTGGAGTGTGCAGTGGGGAAAAAAAAATGCATGAGTATTTGTGTTGACTACATCATAATCAAAAAATACTTAAGCATTGAAAAAGTAATTACATTGCAATTATGTCTAACTGCAGGAATGGTTAGCTGTTGTAAAGTACTCTTGCCTGTGGATGGCAGCTGAGTTCACAAAAAAAGCTCAGGCCTTAGTTATCTTGACAAACTGCAATGACAAGATTGTGTCAACTATGTAAAACATATTAAAAATATATTAAGTAAAACTTTAATACCTTAATACACAAATGAGAATTTTATGTTTTCCTTAAATACTCTTAATAATAATTAAAAAAAAGAATGAAACAAAGACGTTTAAAAATAATAAAAAAATATTTTTATTTTATTTAGAGTGGACTCATAGTTTAGATGGAAGAAACGGTTTGAAGTTCAAACGTCTTGATGGATTTGTTTTCTCTTCACAAGACATTAACTAATGGACTGGAGTGGTGTGGATTACTTGTGGATTATTGTGATGTTTTTATCAGCTGTTTGGACTCGCATTCTGACGGCACCCATTCACTGCAGAGGATCCATTGCTGAGCAAGTAATGCAATGATTAATTTTTCCAAATCCATTCTGATGAAGAAACAAACTCATCTACGTCTTAGATGGCCCGATGGTGAGAATTTTCAACAAATTTTCTTTTTTGAGCAAACTATCAACTGTCATGTTGATAATATGTTTGCATCTTTAATGGTTTTGTTACCCTGTGTTTCTTACAGGACCGTGTGGATGAGTACGATTACTCTAAGTCTCTGCAGGGACAAGTGAAGAAGCCTTTCGAGCAGCACTGGAGGAAACACACACTGTCCTACGTGGATCCCAAGACAGGAAAGGTAAATATATAATGAATCCTCTGTTTTGCTATTGTTCGCTTTCCGTTCATTTGTTTACCTTTAAATCTTTCTTGATAGTCTACATACAAGAAAAAGCGTACGTTAATATAACGTACAAACTTGTGTTTCAGGTTATACTGGAATACAGACCTGTGATTGACAGCTCTCTGAACGCAGAGGAATGTGCTGCCATTCCCCCTGCAATCCGCTCCTATTAAACACATCCTGACTCCGCCCTTTTGCTTATTTATAATCGGCCAATAAATAAATGAATATCTTGCATTCGACAAGCTGCACTTCATTAAAATATGACCACATAAAACTCGCTGAAATATAAGAGCAAATAATAAAGCTGCACTAGTCAGACTCAATGTTAAAGATTCAGCTGTGTGATATTGGTGTATCTTCTCTAAAACGCATCCATCACATTTGCTCTAAACCATGCTGGTGAGTAAATCATTAAATATTTAATATTTAAATGTCGAATGATTGTCATTATGCTGTCAAGAAGCTCTTTGCACCTTGTGAAAAATAGATTAAACTAGTAAACAACTTGACAGTTTGTGATGCTAATGCAGTGTACGGTTTCACATTTATTTGACCTGGTGGCCTTTCATTCTCAAATACACTCACAGCTCATTTGTATGTAAAGTTCTGTACATCTTGCATGTTTTGTTTTGTGGGTTCTGTTTAAACTCAATAAAGATGATCCGGGTGATAATAATTGGGTCTGTGATATTGACTAAAATGTATTCGCCTTTGCTGGAGAGAGAAAATCGGCTGGAAAGTCCAGTGGGTTAAATGTTTACAATGTGGAGTGTGCAGTGGGGAAAAAAAAATGCATGAGTATTTGTGTTGACTACATCATAATCAAAAAATACTTAAGCATTGAAAAAGTAATTACATTGCAATTATGTCTAACTGCAGGAATGGTTAGCTGTTGTAAAGTACTCTTGCCTGTGGATGGCAGCTGAGTTCACAAAAAAAGCTCAGGCCTTAGTTATCTTGACAAACTGCAATGACAAGATTGTGTCAACTATGTAAAACATATTAAAAATATATTAAGTAAAACTTTAATACCTTAATACACAAATGAGAATTTTATGTTTTCCTTAAATACTCTTAATAATAATTAAAAAAAAGAATGAAACAAAGACGTTTAAAAATAATAAAAAAATATTTTTATTTTATTTAGAGAATGGATATATAACTTAATACAACACTTGATGTAATTGTTATGCCATTATGTAAACATGCTAATGCGACACACATTTGTAGAATCGCCCAGAAGCACTTATATAATGTACTTCCAATGAAGAAACGAACTTTACTTGTAGACATTTTGGCTCGGCTGATCCTTTACCCGAGCCAAAATGGCGTCAGTTTCAATGCTCGGACGTAAACAGCTTCAGTTTCCTCCTAGGAAAGGAAGATCAAGGCAACTGTGAGAATCACACCGAGGAAATGGGAACGGAGAGTCGCGGCCCTAATTAAGCCATTTTAAAATATAAATCTTCATCGTATTTATGTAACTCGGGTGAATGCTGTTGTTGTTTACACTTATTGACAGGTACGTGTTGCTTTACATTTGTTATAATAACACTATGCGCGATTTTACGTTGTTTGTTTATGAGCAATAAATTGTGCCTGCAGAGTTATTAGTGTGCTAGCTAACATGCTAGTTGAGTCGATTAGCTGTACACAAATATAAATGCGTGTGTTTTTATACACAATAACTGTAAATAAAACCAGTGTCGTTCACTAAAACGACATTAAGTACTTTGCGCATACATTTAGAGCAGCTTTATAAGGTGAAATGTGGCTCGTTTTGTTGGTAAATTAAAGCTATCCAGCGAGCTAGTGAGCTAGCCGATACTGGAAATTTCGTTTAGCATTCTTGCACGCGATTAATCTTGTTTTATCGAGCTAAATCCACTTAGAATACATTGAATCTATTGTATACAGTTAATATGCTTGCAAAAATCACGTAAATATTCGCAGAAATATTTTTTCTCTCATGTTTACATAGAAATGAAACATAACTCGCTTTGAGGCCATTTATTTGTCGCGAATCAGTCGTAGTTTAAGTGTTCTTAAGTGTCATTCTCACAATGTTTTGTAATCTGCAGTGATAACGTAGATTAGTAAAAGATCCAGGCCCGGGCCTCAGTCCGCGGTCTTGAGTTGAACAGCCATTCGACATCAGAGCGAGTGAGCCGGTGTGATCAGCAGAGCCCGGCTGCACATCATGGGCGACAGCAGAGGTGAGATTGTTTTGATTTTATATCCACATTTGTGAAGTAAAAATTACACTTAGAGCTGTAAACTTAGATTTTAATTGCACTACTTCAAGTTTAGAGTTCATGTTATGTTTGACACTGTTTTGTGTATTACTAGAGCATTGATAAGATGTTATGGTTTAAAACTCATGCAATCTGTAGACCTCGGTTTTCCATTATTTCATGAATGTTTTGTTATAAGTTTAAATAGCTTGGTTTCAGAATAAGTTTCTTTTACCTTGCATGTATGTAAAACAGGTAGTTCGTTTTCTCCCTTTAAATACCTTTACAAAAGCCAACATTCTTTTAAAGGGGTCATATGATGCTGCTAAAAAGAACATTATTTTGTGTATTTGGTGTAATGAAATGTGTTTATGCGGTTTAAGGTTCAAAAAACACATTATTTTCCACATACTGTACATTATTGTTTCTCCTCTATGCCCCGCCTTCCTGAAACGTGTTGATTTTTACAAAGCTCATCGGTCTGAAAAGCAAGGTGTGCTCTGATTGGCCAGCTATCCAGTGCATTGTGATTGGCCGAATTCAGCGCCTTCACGACATGGCGGTGGCGGCAACAATACTACAGCGAGATTAAAAGTTACGCCTAATTTCTTTGCGTGAAGATGTGGGAAGAGTTGCATAACGCCGCCCAAATAGTGACGTAGATATGTGGGGGCGTGTTAGAACGAGCCGTTTTAGGTAGGCGTGGCTGACTCTTAACTTTTATAAAGAATATCTCTTTGGATTTGAGACTTTAGTCTTTGCAACTTTACAGATCTTCTTTATGCACCAAGAGCTTGTAACACTCCAAAGAGAAAGGAAAAATTGAAATCGCATCATATGACCCCTTTAAAATGATTGGCCTCCCTGAATGTGACTGTATAGTTTTTCCTCTCTCCTAACAGATTCTCGTAGTCCAGACAGTTCATCCGTTTCCTCACCACCATCAGGTCAGCGTTCGCCACCGTTGACCCCTTCAGCCGCCGCCATGACCTCCCTGCCACCCATCACTTCGGCTGTGAACAGTCCCATCAGCAGCATGGGCTCACCCTTCTCCGTCATCAGCTCCTCTCTGGGTTCTCCTTGCCTTCCTGGAACTCCCTCAGTAGGCTACGGCCCCATCAGCAGCCCACAGGTGAGCATTACCATGTTAACACTTCTTACTTTCCACTGGACTCCCCATATTTCATTTAAGGCCCGAGTTTGCGCTACAAGACAAACAGTCCAGCTCGTTCGGTTTCCAGGTCTGCCTACTAGTTGGGGCCTTATGAAATTCGTTTTATTTTTTTTCCCAAATTCCATTTTATTTTTTCCCAAATTCCGTTTTTTTTAATTATTCTGTTTTCTTTTTTTTTTCTAGACTCTGTTTTAATGGTTAAATGGTTAATACATTTTTATTAATCAAAAAGCACATCTAATTAATTGAAATCATGAAACTTACAATATTTAACATCAAATTAATAAAAGTTTAACAAAAGTTCAATTTTAAGGCTTCCAGGTCTGCCTACTAGTTGGGGCCTTATTTTTTTCCCAAATTCCATTTTATTTTTTCCCAAATTCCGTTTTTTAAATTATTCTGTTTTCTTTTTTTTTTGTAGACTCTGTTTTAAAGGTTAAATGGTTAATACATTTTTATTAATCAAAAAGCACATCTAATTAATTGAAATCATGAAACTTACAATATTTAACATCAAATTAATAAAAGTTTAACAAAAGTTCAATTTTAAGGCCCTATGAAATGTTTAATTTTTTTTCTCAAATTCAATTTTATTTTTTACAAAATTGTTTTCCATTCATTTTAAATAAAATTAAAATCCATTAAAATGTAATAATCAAAAACATCTCTAATTAATTGATTTTATAAAAAATAATTTATTTTTTTTATTTTTTTATTTTTCAGAAAAAGTGTTGTGTATTTACATTTTTCTGGTAAATAGTCCTTTAAAAATGATGTTTTCATAATAATTTTATTATTAGTAGTAGTACTATCATTGCATTAAGTAATATATTTCTGTCACAGTGTTTTCAAGTTAAACCAAACTTTTTTGACGGGTTGCTGTGAAGACCTTATCTGTTTGTATATGATATGATGATAGCTTTTCTCAAAAGAAATGGTAAAATGTTCATGAAGTGACTCAGAGCAGCTCTAGAGATTGTTTATGTGTTCATGTACTCATATATTGAGGCGGCAGAGGCTGAAAACACCGCGAGCATCACGCACGCTTCAGTATGTGTGTAGTAAACGAAAACTGCGCATCTGCGCCATTCATTCACATAGAGACACGCAGAACATGCAGGATTCATATTTAAATTGTATTTTTGCAGTTTAATATTCATAGACACTAGTCCATATCACATTTTGATTTAAGTTTACTGACCTACTTTTGATTTATTCATCCAACATTTGGCAAATTCCGTGACATTCCGCGTTGTACAGTAAATTCTGTTTTTATGACTAGATTCCACGATGTGAGATCGCGGATACACGATATTATCTTACTAATTTATTTAATTATTTACTTACTTAGATTCATAGCCGGAGAGTGAACCAACTCCAGGGTACGGCTAAAATCAGCCTAATGTTAGGATGTCATGTCATAAAATATTTTTAATATGACTGAATTTGTATTTAACATGATAACAATTGAATAGAAACACTGTAAGTTACTAATTATAATGCTTACATTTCCGCAGTTATTCAAACAGCAGCTACAGAAAACTTGCAAAAAACATTTACAATATCAAAGAACATCATCACTGACTTCAGTCTAGTGCGAGTTCACTGATTATAACTCCTGTTATAATCAGTGTAGCCATCTACACTGTATGATGAATAAATCTCTTATACTTACATCGCCCGTACAACTGCACTTTGTTGTTTATTATGAGAGAATTCGCGAGAGAGCAGAATCCAGTCGGCCAGCGCACGCACTGAACAACAAAACTCTGGTGTTTCATCGATGACTCATCTGAACGCTTCTGATTGGCCGCTGCATTCATAAACTCAGCGGAATCGTGTGTGATTGGTTATAACGCACAACACTGTAAAAATGTTGAAAAAGAAATATGATGGAACAAATAAGCCTTAATATTAATTAGATAGTATTACTAGCCTGATAATAATAATAATAATAATGATAATCGTCTTGCTATCGTCAAAGGCATCAGCCACAGGCGATATCTCTGACTATCGTTGATACACGATACTATCGTCTATTGGCACAATGTTATTGAGTACATGAAATTTGAATTAAGTCATGTAGATTTAGTTAAAAAAGCTGCAGAGTAGTTAAATTTGGACTAATATAATAGTTATCATTAACACTGTGGTGTACACTACAATTCAAACATTAGGGGCCAGGAAGATATTTTTTTTAAATGAATTCACTAAGGATGCATTAAATTGATCAAAAGTGACAGTTCTTTCAAGTAAATCATTTGAGCTTTCTATTCATCAAAGAATCTTGAAAAAAAAAAAAAATCATGGTTTCCACAAAAGTATTAAGCAGCAGAACTGTTTTCAGCATTGATAATAATAAATGTTTCTTGAAGAGTTATTAAGCACAGAGTGATTTCTGAAGGATCATGTGACACTAAAGGCTGGAGTAATGATGCTGAAAATTCAGCTTTGCATTACAGGAATAAATGGATTTTTTTAAATATATTGAATTGAAAAATGGTTATTTCAAATTGTAATAATATTTCACAATATTACTGTTTTTACAGTATTTATAATTAAATAAATGCAGCCTTGGTGAGCATAAGAGACCTCTTTCAAAAACATTAAAATATCTTTTGAACAGTAGTGTACAATGACTAGCAATATGCAATTGAACCTGAAAAATTTTAAGTTATGCTTGAGGGAATTTTTTTAATCACTGTTTATTCACTGGGATCATTTGAGTTTTTCCCTCTAAAACTGTTAATGTTTAACAGACCATCTGGTATTTTGACCTTAATTTCCAAAGTCTCTCAGGTAGGTTTCTGTCGATCTAAACCTGATTTTTTTTTCATAGTCTAAATTTGAGTTTAGCCAAAACAAAATAAGCATGGTGGATTTAGTAATTTTTTAGCACCACCTCCCTCACACCACAAGCTTCTTTTTTTTTTGCGCTCCTCCTCATCACTGCATTTCTGCTT
This sequence comes from Sinocyclocheilus anshuiensis, assembly GCF_001515605.1. Lineage (NCBI taxonomy): Eukaryota > Metazoa > Chordata > Actinopteri > Cypriniformes > Cyprinidae > Sinocyclocheilus > Sinocyclocheilus anshuiensis. Next base: position 1,181,485 of record NW_015543492.1, read on the forward strand.
CACAGATGAACATGTTTGCCAGAAACACAGAGGTGAGACCTTGCACCCTCTCTCACTTTCTGACTCCCTCCTCGTTGTCTAGTTGCTTCTCTCATGCATATGTCTTCTTCCCTTTACTGTTGCTCATAGATTTTGAAATGTAGTTCTGTTTGGATGATTAAATACCATCTGTTGAGGGGTTGTGTTCATTAGAATGCAATCAAAATAAGATTCTTAATGATTGATCATCTTCCACCTGGGGTCAAAGGGTTGGATTTGTGATGAAATGGTGTTTGAATGATTTGGGGAGAGATTATTTATTATTATCTGGTTATGATCAGTTAAGGGTTGAGAGCTAACCAGGCATGTGGTACTGATCATAAGAAATTAACATGTATTTTCCTGTTATCTTGTGATTTGATTTTTGTTTATCACTAACAAAAATGAGAAAGTGTTCGTTTATTCAACTAATTTTTTTTTTCTATCACTTCATCTCTTTGTCTATCTCTCACCTCATCGCCCGTCTCAGATCAACTCCACCGTGTCCATGTCGGGTCTGCACGCAGTCAGCAGCTCTGATGATGTCAAACCGCCTTTCGGTTTGAAGCCGATGTCCGCCCACAGCCCAGGGCCCATGGTCTCTCAGAAACGCTTGTGTGCCATCTGTGGGGATCGCTCCTCTGGTATGTCACTGATAAACACTAACCCTAACCCATCTGAAGGAAACACTGAAACTATATTTTCTTTTAAAAATGTATTGTTCCTTTTAAATGTTTATAGCTATTGTTTAAATGTTATTGGACAGTAAAATGGTGAATCAAAAAATGGTACAGTATCAATTAGGGGTATATGTAATGAGAAGCTTTATATTATTGTCGCGGTGTACTAGGGGTGGGCGATCTGTCGATTTTATATCGTGATCGATCTCGAAGACTTCTACGATCTACTTTTCAAGCGAACTGTAGAGACCGTGATCTTTTATGTCTTCATAATAATGTTAAAACTACAGCAATGACTGCATATTAGATGACTGTGGCTGGTCAAATTATATCACGCGTCTCTATCATGTGTCTATAGAAGCCCATTTCCATCACTGAATATAAAATTTAAAAACAAGGTTATTGCGACTTTTTATATTTTGCGAGATATAAAGTCAGAATTGCGTGATATAAACTCTCAGTTGCGAGACAAAGTCACAATTATGACTTTTTAGCTCGCAATTGCGAGTTTATATCAGGCAATTCTGAGAAAAAAAGTCAGAACTGTGAGTTTGAACACGCAATTGTGAGAAAAAAAAGTCAGAATTGTGAGATAAAAAGTCGCGATTACCTTTTTTCTTTTTTTATTCAGTGGTGGTAACGGGCTTCCATATGTATCTTTCATGCGTGGTGACGTATTTAAAAAAAAAAACAACTCAACGTGAGCTAGCAGTAGTACTGCGATGAATCAAATTTTAGTTTGTTTCGATTTGTGCCGCAAGCTGTTCCAATCATTTCAAGCGGTATGCTTTCGCCTCTCCTAAACTTAGTCCAAATCAGTCCAATCATGCAATGTGACTGTCGTAAAATGTAGTCTACTGTGGGACATGCTTTATTTTAAAAAGAGTTATTAAAATGCATTGACTGCGAAAGAGTCTGTTCCCCAGGTGCGCTCTGTGCACGCGCTCCGAGGCGGCGCTAACATGAACAGGAGTTTTATGCATTTGCATAATGCATAAATAGTCAAATATACACAATAATATGTCAAAATTTCTGTCTTGGCAAGTATTTACATAAAGACAGTCAGTTATGTCTTAAGTGAACATAAATAATTGGGAAAGAAATTGGATGCATGTCAGTATATTAGATCCGTGCATTCGGTCTTAAAGAGACAGCAGCCTAATAAACCTGCTGCTGTCTGTATCATTAATGTTAATCAAACAACAAAAGACAGAGAAAATCACTCACTGCTCTTGAATGAATCGCTTTATAAATTTAATAAGAAGCAACGTATATTTGATTCATACAGTGGTGCAGTGTTTTAAAGTTTAACTCAGGCTTTAATGTCCATTTTGGTTGTTTAATGCAATACTGTTATAAATTGTTGAAATAGGTAAGTCATAGGCTAGTTCCACTCTGGATATTCTTAATAGTGCATCTCAAAATTCGCGATTTAGATCGTGGATCGTGATTTTGTGTGACAAGATCGTGATATGATATTTTGGGAAGATTGTCCACCCCTACGGTGTACAAAAAACATATTTTTAACTGTAAATATGCTATATATACACTGCTGTTTGGGGTTTGAGGTTTCTGTTTAATGTTTTAAAGTCCCCTATGCTTCCCAAAGGCAGCATTTATTTAATCAAAAATACACTAAAGCTGTAATATAATAAAATGTTGTTATTCTTTTTTTTTAATGTTTTTTAAAATGGAATTTATTCCTGTGATGGCAAAGCTGAGTTTTACTCCAGTTTTCAGTGTCAAATGATCCTTCAGAAATCATATGCTGATTTGATGCGGCATAGTGTTTTTGTGAAAACTGTGATCATTTTTTTTAGGATTCTTTGTTAAATAGAAAGTTCAAAAGAATAGCATTTATTTGAAATGTAACATTTTAAAAATTTTTTGTCAAATCTTGACAAATGAACAAAAAAAGCTTTTCATTATGTAACACTTATGTAACAACAACATTATGTGATAACATTATGAAACCATCAAATGTAGGTTCACCTTTTTATTGACTAAAATCTTCCACCTCCATAAATTCATCTCGTGTCTCTTTTCTCCAGGCAAGCACTACGGCGTGTACAGCTGTGAGGGGTGCAAGGGCTTTTTCAAGCGCACTGTGAGGAAGGACTTGAGCTACACATGCAGAGACATTAAGGACTGCCTGGTGGACAAACGCCAGAGGAATCGCTGCCAGTACTGCCGCTACCAGAAGTGCCTGGCCATGGGGATGAAGAGAGAGGGTAAGAACCAGAACTTGCTGTCCCACCTAGCACATAAACATACCACAAATCCAAGATGAGATGCTCTTTACACTAGAAGTAAGGAATAGTGATTCACTGATATGAGATTTTCAGAGTCTGATGCCAGTGTTTCCTCACCTCATAAATGGACCTACGTTTAATACTCATTTGTTTGTAAATCTGACTACATTGGTCACAGTGTGTATTTTTATTTATGTGAAGCTAATGCAATAGAAAGACTGATCTACAACTTGTAATGTTCAATGCTGTGGTGCTATGCATTTAGTTGTGCAAGAAACACAAACTGATGCTGATGTCTAGAGAGCAGAGTGGATGATAGACAATAAAGCATTTAAGGAATAACTCACCCAAAAATGAAAATGACTGATTATTTACTCACCCTCCAGGCCATCCAAGATGTGTATGACTGACTGACTTCAGCCGAAGTAAAATTAAGGTAATGGAGGAAAACATTCCAGGATCTAATGCAAGTGAACAGGGCTCACCATAGACCATTTTGACAGTCCAAAATCCATATTTAGGCAGCTTTAAAGTAATCCACACGACCCCAGCTGACAAATAAGGGTCTTCTCTTGCGAAACGATCAGTTATTTTCAGAAAAAACATTATATATTATATACTTTTTAACTACAAATGCTCACCTTGGTTCATCTCTGCAATGCACGATCACGAGACGATTTAGTTAATGACCTCTTGCGTGACGTATGCATGTTGGGAATGTCACGCGTGACGTAGGCGACAAGAACCACCTTATTGTCTACATTGAGCCCCATTCACTTGCATTAGATGGAGAAAAATCCTGAAATGTTTTCCTTCAAAACCTTAATTTCTCTTCAGCTGAAAAAAGAAAATCATCTACATTTTGAATGAGCTGGTGCTGATTTTTGGGTGAACTATTCCTTTAAATATTATGTACAATTTAATGGCAATTGGGATGTACCCAGTAATTGCCGAAATGTATATTTTTTTTGTATTTCATTTATTTATTTTATGATAAATTTGCTTGGCCAACATATCGGTCTGTCACTAAGGAGAGAGCAAATGTTTTCTAGAATTAAGCCAGACAGAAAGACCGCAGTGACAAGAGTATGTGTAGCAGAGACATGTAGATTTTATAAGATTGTTGACACTGAATGTAAAGAGGGTATTGTGGCTAATTCATAGTCATCACGGCACAAACCAGAGAGGAGAGCAGAGGGGGAGGGAGGGCTGTTGTCACCACTAACACCTGTCCCCCTCTCTCCCTCTTTTGTTTCCTCTCGTTCTCTCTCTTCCTCCCTCTCCTTCTGTAGTGGTCCAAGATGAACGACAACGATGTAAGGAGAAAACAGGGAGGGAGGGAGGGAGGGAGGGAGTGGTGGTTGTGTGTGTGCGCATGTGCGTGTGTGTATGTGAGAGAGAGAGAGTTAGTGAATGTGGGAATGGTGAAAGAATTGCTCTGTAGGATATTAGTCATGGCTATTAAAGGGGTCATTTCATCTGTTTTTTCCTTGAGATCTACTGAATGTAACTTTTTTTGCATTTTATTTTTTAAGATCATTTATTCACCATTTAATATGGTTCTTTGAAAAGATATTCTTAAAGTGATATGTTCTCATTTTTTTTCCCCATTAATGCTTAAAGTCAGACTGAAATGTTTAGGAACCGTGTTAAAAATAAACTTCAGCATTTCTTATGTTGAGAAAGATATGCAGAGCAGTAGGTGCTACACCGCCAGAAAGGGCACAACATTTTGCTCTTATTATTAGTTTTTCTGGTATTTAAAAGTAATAGTATCATCCCGCTTTCTCTTTATTACTTTACCAAGACTGGTTGTACCAAGTTTCTGTTACCTAATAGTAGGGTTGGGCATCGTCTATCGCCGATGACTGACAGAACCCCCCCCACCCTCTCCCGCAATCCGCCGCATCCCAGTTCCGTGTTCGGAAAGGAAATGAAGTGTACTACGGAAACCCTAAAGGGAATAAATAGCCTACGACATGGGAGGCATTTCTCGCAATTATATCGTTGGGTAAGTATATGCGACTGTATATAAATTGCGGGCATCAGGGAGCCGCTATTGAAACCGCTTTCGATTGCGCGCTCTCATTTTAGAGCCCCCCCCCCCCGATGTCATCGTCCATTTCACTGTAGACATCGTCCGATGCCAATTTGGTAGACATCGCCCAACCCTACCTAATAGTCATTGTATTTGTAAATGTGGACAATCATGTGCCTGATGTGACATGCAAAAGTTCAGGAGTCTTTTTTTTTTTTTTTTAACTGGGAACTGAATTTACAGTGTTTTTGAAGTGCATCAAACTGTTGTCAAAGGTAAATTTCATTCCTCATGATATGACCCCTTTAAATGACATGATGCAGCAAAAAAATATTAGTCATGTGGGAATGTTGTTTTGAATATGTGCAATAAGGGACATTTGTAGCTTTTACTGGGTCATTGAAGAAGGAATGTCGCTGGAGGACTTCAGTGTGTGAATGAATGTTGAAAACTAACCAGGAACTACTTGTATCTGTATATCTCTGTCTCTCTGCTCCTGTTTACATCTTTACTGCTTTCCCTGTTCACTACCATTCTCTCTGTTCATTTTCCTTTTCCCATCCTGTTGATCTTTCCTCCGCCCTATCCTTCATCTCTGTTTCCCCATCTTGTCCCTCTTCCTCATTTCCCTGTGCAATGCAGCCGTTCAGGAGGAGCGTCAGAGGAACAAGGAGCGTGAAGGAGAGGTTGAGTCCACCAGCCCCGCGAATGAAGAGATGCCTGTAGAGAAGATTCTAGAAGCAGAGATGGCCGTGGAGCAGAAGACCGAGCTGCATGCGGATGGCAGCTCAGGGGGAAGCTCTGTAAGTTACAGATAAGCATGTTAAAGAGGATTTATGATCTTTAGTGTTAGGATTATTTGTTACGTGATCCAGAACTTCAAGGTAATTGGGCTCTAATTTTAGCTGGTGGACTGATTAAAAGCAGGAAGTTGCATATTATGGCGCTTTTCCATTGTGTGGTACGACTCTGCTTGGCATGGCTCGGCTCGCTTTTCCACTGCAGTTTAGTACCGCTTCAAAGTTGGGTGGGATTATAGACTGATTGTTATAGTTGCTCTGCCACCTCATCCACTGACCACGATACAGCCATTTCTTTTTTCAAGTTGCGTGTGACATTTGTTAAAAGCAAGTCGTTTAAAAAAGTTGTGAGAAAAAATGATACTGCGGTGACTGTTGCTGACTATTTAAATCTATTGGGTTAGGTGTTTCGTGTCACAAATCCAATGACTCTGGTAGTGACGATTCTCTCTGACCAATCAGTGATCTGCAGTGTTCACTCATCACATTTTAGTATCGGTGTGGCTCACTTGGAACTTCAACTGAGGTGGTACAAAAAAAAGTACTAGGTACCTAGGGGTGCTCCGATCAGGATTTTTGAGGCCGATCACAGAAAGCAGCATCTGCCAATACCGATCACCGATACCGATCTTTTTAAAGCATTCTTTTTTTTTTCTTTTTTTTTTACTATTTATAGTGATACTCCAATCAGGATTTTTAGACATTTATTCAGGGCCTGAATTTCATTTTTGAAAATGGGGGGAATTCCCCTCTTAGGTGACTCTTGTGAGAGGGGAAGCAGCTTTCACACAGGAGTCCGCTACTGATCCGTGGCTGTTTACCACAAACACAACATTTATCCATTATTTTGATTTCAAATCTAAACATTGTCACTGAAAATGCTTTTTCAGCATTGCAATTTTTTTTTTTTCACAGTACAGTAATGCAATCTTTCATAGACGTGTTTAAACGCAATAAATATAAGCAACACGTTATTCAGTACTTTTTACTTTTGCATTTACTTCTAGATTTATATATTAAGTTGCTCAAGCAAGTGGCAAAACATTTAAACTACTTTTCTTACATTATCACAAACTTACCATTGACAGAAATAGACAGCTCTACTGCCTTTTATCCATTATTTTGATTTCAAATCCAAACGTTGTTTCTGAACATGCTTTTTCAGCATTGTGATTCTCTTTTATCACAGTACAGTAATACAAGCTTTCATAGACATTCACGTTTAAACTCAAATATAACTTTGTTTAACTACCACCACGAGTGCCATCTATTATTTCCTTGTTTATCTAAAAGTGCACTTTTCCTTATTTTAAATCTAGCCAAAAAGCCATGTGTTGACTGTGAAACAAAGGATTTATCAAAGGATAATTTAAGAAATGAATTGATGAAAAATGCAACTAGAATTGCCTGTGCTCCGCCTTCTCTCCGCATCTAAAGTATTTCAGTTTGTTTGAAATATCACAGTTCTGTTCATAACGTATATTAAAAAATAAAATAAATAAAATAACAGGAGAGTTTCAAAGTGGCTTATTGGAACACTAGTGTGCAAACTTTTGTCCTACCACATGACAAGCTAATAACATGGTTGTCAGCATTAAAAGGTATTGCTGCTTTTTGCAGTGCAAATTTTGTTTGTGATGAAAATAACAGTACGTTTTCGTCAGTTATTTTACCTACGGATCGATGCATTTCTTACAGATTTCTGCTCATTCGAAATCGGATACAGATGAAGTAGCACTGTAAGATTGCATTTGTTTGAATGCATTATTGAGAGAGTGATTGCGTGTGAATAAGTGTTGTAGTATTTGTTTAAATCATGCTTTCAGCTGAAAATATTCAGTATCTAGAAGGAACAGACAAATTCCTTGAGAACTATAACTTCCCTCTCATTGCCGTCATTATAGCCTTCACATTCTTTCTGATTTGAGTGATCTTTCTCTATCAAGCTAGCTAAATGTTTAACTTGTGAATTCTTGCTAAATATGCAGTTATATTACGAGTCGTTGGTATAAGTTGTACTCGTGAATTGTACACCGCTCCGATCACCTACTCTGAATGTGAGTAACTGTTGCTGTCATGACAGATCTATTTCAGAACCAGCCGCTATCAAAATAATCTGGCTGTGGGCGCAGGCCAGATATTATTGCTGGCGGGCCAAAACGGGCCGCCTGTTGCCGACCACTGCCATATTGAGTAAAAATGTCCAGAGCTTATCATCGTTATCAACATAAATTGTATTGTGATCTTGATATGTAGTTTGTCACACAGCCATACTATAAAGATAAGCCTGTTGGGTTTTTCACATGATCTCATCTCTCATTTATACTGCATTATTAACAAGGTTAAGAACGTGTGTGTGTGTGTGTGTGTGTGTGTGTGTGTGTGTGAGAGAGTGTGTTTTTGTTTTTTGAGTGTGTGTGTGTGTGTGTGTGTAAATTGAATTGCAATCTCAATATGATATCGTTTATCATCCAGCCCTTCTTCAGAGTTTTTGAAATGCAAATTCCTACTGCTAAATTACAAAAAGCCTTGCATGATGTTATTTTCAAGATTTTTTCATTCCCTCTCCTTACTACTTACCCACAATACTTTTGTTTCCTCTCCTCAGCCGAACGACCCAGTCACAAATATCTGCCAGGCAGCTGATAAACAGCTGTTCACTTTGGTGGAGTGGGCAAAACGGATCCCTCACTTCAGTGAGCTGTCTCTGGATGACCAGGTCATCCTGCTGCGTGCTGGTAAACCTATTTGCCTTTGTCTTTCTGACTCTGAATGTTTTTAAAATCAAAACTGGAAACTGCAAACAGGATTTTTTGATGTTTCCCTTAGCAGACTCTTAATAATTTGCTTTTCTCAGTAGTGATCCCCCCTCATCTTTTGCTGCTTTCATTTGTCGACCAGGCTGGAATGAGCTACTGATCGCGTCATTCTCTCATCGCTCCATCACGGTGAAGGATGGCATTCTGCTGGCCACCGGCCTCCACGTGCACAGGAACAGTGCTCACAGCGCAGGGGTGGGAGCCATCTTTGACAGGTAATAGTCATGTCACATGACTGCAGACAGGATAGCCTTGTATTGATCTTCTAAAGGTCTTAGCTTTATTAGATTTGCTCGCTATAGGTTTCAAAAAGATGTGCATGTGTCCTGCTGTGCTTATGTGTGAAAAGGATTAGGCAAGAAATATCGTATCATGATTTGTGGTAGACCTGTGCTCATGAACCTTAACAGCTTTGCTTCTTGACACATTTAAGGCTGCAAAGGTGGTTGGATTTTCCTGTGTCATGACAAAGAAAAATACCTTCTTTTACCTCCTGACAGCCTGCTGCCTTGACGCTGCTGTGTATATAGTGTGCTTTTATAGACTGACACTGCACGATCAGACAGGACATACACATACATGCAGACACCTATATGTGCACCAATGCTCTCCTCTGCTTATAGTCTCGACACACTCCCATTTACATGATCAATACAGTGCACATGTATGAAGTGTGCTCTGGCATTCACTCTTGATCTGCTGGTAATTACAGCGGTTGTTTATATTAAGAAACAAATTTACCACATTTCTCTCCATAACTTCTCAAGACTCCATATTTTATCTTTGTCTTCTGCAAATCCAGGAATAATGAGCTACAGGCTGTTGTTTTAATTGAGCTCATTCTAGATGTTCTGTGCTACAGTTTGTTGTGATGTTCATATGAAATTGTCTTTCGTTGCCATTCATCTTGTCATAATGTCTCTGCTTCAGAAATGAGCCTCCATGTCTTGTGCTTCACTGTCCATCTCACCTGATTCTTGCAGCGCTTCATTGTCCTCCTGTTGGTGCTGTGTGATGTGCGCACATGCTTCGCGCTTTGCTTTATTGGCTTTAAATGCTATTTAACCCTCTGTGCAAAATCTGATGCGTGTTGAGAGTCATTTTATGTGCATTTTGAGCAATTAGGAGATGCTGATGTTATAGTACATAATAATACTTTAAGTCAATGAGCAGTTATATTCCACAACAACAAAAATAATAATAATATTATATTTCTTCAGGGCTCAACAGTAATGAGTTTTCAAATTTCTGCTTTTGTTCAGATGTTCACTGGCCGCACTTGCAAAAATCTGAAATTAAAATTAAATATACATTTTTTTTAATCAACATTTTCGTGTCAGGAAAAATGTAAAATTTTCCATTAAACATTTATATTTTTATATTAAAAAGCTTTTATATATAATGCATTAGAAAAGTAGTTTAAATGCATTAATAATGCCTTGTAATGCACCTTATGCATTGTATGCCCTCATGAATAATTATAGCCATAGTTATAATAGATTATAAAACTTATCTATTCATAGTTACACTTTTAGAAAGTATGATGCATCAAATCACTTGACAAACAAACCTTCAAATATTATAATGCATTTTAAATTTGGCTTCAATTATTTATTTAAAAATTTGAATGCATTACAAGGCACATTATGAATACATTTATTATGCATTGTACATAAAGGCTTTTTTTAATTTGTTATAAAATTAGCTAGAAATTAAGTGTTAATTACATTTAATTTTTACTTATTTTAACTGATGCTCAACAGATTTTAAAAGAACCTTGATGAGGAATTTACATCAACAGATTTGCAAAGCAGTGTGCAAAACGTCATGGTTCGCGTTTACGTAAATAAATTGAAGCGTCCATTCTTATTGTTGAGCCCTGGTCTTATCCTGTTAAAGATTTCTTTCTTCATGTTATATTGTATTTGTTTTGTGCTGGGAATTGTCATTTAAAGCTTTGCTGCTTCCAACCCATGATCGTCCGCCTTCCTTTCAACAAGAGCCTGTAGCTTGTTACTCTTTGAACTGGGCCTACCGCCATCATACGTGGAGTCTTAACGTCTCTGCCTGGGCCTTTCTGGAGTGGGGAGACATTATATAACAATGAAATGTGAAATGACATTTTAATAACACATTGTGATTGAACACACAGGGAGAGTGCGCACAATGCAGAGGTTGGGGCCATATTCGACAGGTAATGACACTCCGCCACACGCCATAAACAAACAGCAGCAGTCAGGAAAGCCTGTAGCTTGAGACAGTTTATTTTGGATTAAATTATGTCTGGGGCTGTTTGGGGCCGGTAAAGACCAAACTGACCTTGTGTACGAGTATCTGTGTGATTGAAAGTGTTGCTTGGACTCACAATAGCTGCGTTTCTACTGTCGGGCCAGTGCAAGCCAGGGCTAACAACGAGCCTCAGACCTCAAGCCGCAAGGCCAAAAGCGAGCGAGCAACAGAGGGAGCTCACAGACAGAAAACCAGAGTTATGAGTTACAGAGTATATGAAATTTATGACGTGCGGATGCAAAAGTCCTGTATCAACAAAGACACAGAGAAGAGACAGAACAAATATGACACCAAATAAATACGTTTATAATCATATATGATTTATCTAGTTCTTCATGCTGTCTCTGGTATTTTAATAAGCATAACATGTATTTATGATGGCGATGGTTAGCGTAGCCTTATAGCATCGCATATAATAAATTTCTGCCTCATACGGTGATCAGAATTCCCATCGGGGCCCATTCGTAAGTTATTTCAAACACTCGCTGGTGTCTGAAGTGAGTTTTGCCATTAAAATAATTTTAAATGTTGATTAAAGCTGGTAGCTTGATATGAAAACATGGGAAGTGAGTAGCTGTGCCGACCGTCTCTAACTCGGATAAACTCCGCCTTTATTCATGACCACTCCTCTGGCCACAGTTGGCTCGCTTTGGCCCAAGGTATTTGGCGGGTCGAAAATCCCTGGGCGTTGGCCCTGAGGAAGCGCCGATGAGGCAGAGATCAAGCCCCGGAAGTGACAATGGAAACGCAACTGGCACGCACTAGCACGCTCTCTTTTGGCCCGACAGTGACTAATGTTAACATGAGTGACTGATATCTTACGTGGCATGCTCTATGTTTCTAAAACATTAATTTCTGATTGTTCTTTTTGAGATAAGAAGGCTGTTATATTACCATTGATTTTTATGATTGTGTTTTGTATATATTTTGAAGTGCTTGTGAAAATGGCTCCATAAAGCAATTTTTTTATTGCGTAAATGCGAATTGTAGTACTTCAGATTTTAACCTGACTCTACTCTTTTTCCCACCTTTCCTTTCCTGCTTTTCGTCCCTTGCTCCTTCCTGCCCTCATTTTAATGGCGTCAGGGTGTTGACGGAGCTGGTGAGCAAGATGAGGGACATGCAGATGGATAAATCAGAGTTGGGCTGCCTGAGAGCCATCATCCTCTTCAACCCAGGTCAGACCGCACAGTCATACACATTCAATTCACATTCGTTCATGCTATGTTCCGATACCACTTTTGCCCAGAAAAAAATACAATACAGATACTTTCATTTTTGGTACTTGCTGATACCTGCATTTTAATTGCATAAAATGCGGGTTGTATTTTTTTGTATTCGATAAAACCGGTCACACTTTGTTAAATATAGAGCCATTTTACTCAAGAATCCTTCAAAGGAGCTACTAAACATGAGCGTAAACGAAGTCCGTCGCATATGCATCTAAAAGTTTTTTTTATTTTTCTTCTCACTAACATTTGGATATTCAAAATTGAATAAAATGCCAACAATAAAGACAACTAGCTATGTTGGCTGATTACCTTAAAAGTACATATATAGATATCACCGACAGTTCATACTGCTGTTCTTACACTTTCTCCGACAAGTCAGATCTGTTTTCCTGGTCATTTTATCATTTTATTTTGTTATCTTTCATTTAATGGCAGAGCACACATTTAGAGCTGCTCTAGTGCACCGGTACAGTAGTTACATGACAGTTTCTTGTAGTGTAGGGAACCACTTGTTATAATGTAGCATTTAGTATTTTTACTTGTGTAAAATTGTATTAATCCAAATGAAGCATATGTGCTGAGTGAGCGAACCGTAATCAAGCGCATGCAACAGAAGTGCTCTTTATTTCCCATTCCTCACCATCGATTAATATTAGAAAGTATGTTAATCTTTTAACTCTCTTTGCCATTAAAATATCTGAATGAACAATTTAACTACAAACTTCACAGTGACGTTTGTGTGATGGACTGATACTGTTGCATTATCAGTGCATTCCTAATTTGTACACTCCGTTTCTATTCAACCATAGTCCAAACTCCGAATTAGCTAAGAATGTAATTGTGCAAAGCGCCAAAGTCCAGTTAAGATCAAGAGAAACAAGCAATAAAGATATTGCAATATGTCGCAATTTTAAATAGCTACACATCCAGAGACCAATATATTGTTACGCTGAATGTTCCTGCTGATTTCCACCCCTGCTGTTCAGTCATAAAGGCAGCTTTACATTTTATGTGTTGTTTTATGTGCAGATGCAAAGGGATTGTCAAGCCCAAGTGAAGTGGAGTTACTGAGAGAGAAGGTCTATGCATCGCTGGAGGCTTATTGTAAACAGAGATATCCTGACCAGCAGGGCAGGTAGAGTACATGTGTTTTTTTCTCTCTTCTATCCCTCAATAGATTGCAACAGTGTGGTTATTGAAGTAAAAATCCCATCTAGAATTTCCATAGAGGCAAGAAAGATATGCCAATTGGGTTACAGTTCATTGCAGTTTCTCTACATCTCACTTGGCTTTCAGGTTTGCCAAGCTCCTCCTCCGGCTGCCAGCGCTGCGCTCTATTGGCCTTAAGTGCCTGGAGCACCTGTTCTTCTTCAAGCTGATTGGAGACACCCCAATCGACACCTTCTTAATGGAAATGCTTGAAGCGCCACATCAGCTGACCTAACCTGGACCAGTCTCGATCCAGTTCAGTCCGGTTTGCACCAGGGTATCGCACCCCCCCCCCCCCCCCCCCCCCCCCCCCCGCGGGGGGGGGGGGGGGCGGGAGGGCGGCGCCTCGTCGGCGCGAGGACCGGAGGTCCTCCTCTCCGCGGCTGCCGGTGGGTCTGAACCCCCTCCGCTGCCCGCGCGAAGGGGCCCTCCAACTCTCGCTGCGGGCGGACGCCGTCGTGGGGGGAGGCGCCGGGGGACCGGTGCGCGCGCGCGTGGCGCACCCGGCGGCGCCCCCACAATTCTCTCCTACATATTCTTCCTGCCGCACCTTCAAACCAGTACAGCCCCGAAAAAAGACTCTAAGCTGTCTGAAAAAAAAAAAACTTGTTTTCCATGTAACGTTTTACACCGTGTGAGCTGTCCAGAGAGATCTTCTTTTTCAAATTCCCTGGAGGTTCTAAATCATAAGCTTCGGTTTAAAGATTTCGGCTTCCAGTTTTAGAACTCTCATATTGATTCTAGAGATCTCTTATGTGTCGTTTTGGTTTGTATGTTACTCTGCACGAACTGTACTTTTTTTCATTTGTCACTGCAGTTAGACAGCCCGTCGGCTGGATTTACAGTGCATGTGTGACCGGGGCGAGAATCCGCCGAGCCCTTTGGCTGGTACGAATCAAGAATCAAGTCACGGTTCGTTTTTGACTGTGGAATACTGCTAACGTGCTATCTTTGGGATTTTTACCTTGAAATCCTACTTTGTACTGTACTCATGAAATGAGTCTGATTTATAAACGACATTGGAAATTCTCTGCCTGCTGCATCTGGCCCTTATGAAATGCAGGCTAGAGTTTTACATTTGTGAATAAATGTATGCAGGTTTTGTTGGACATGAGTTTTTGATCATGTTCCGAGGAGGGCCTAAAGGCACAAATTAAATCTCGCAGGAGAATCCTGCTTTTTTTGGCGGCAATAGGAGGGTCGACCTTGTTTTTCTTGATTTGTGTTGTTTTTAAATGAACAAATAGATTGGTTTTGGTTTTGGTACCTTCTAGAGGACCTTATACCTTTGCCATTTCATAATTCCCCCAAGTTCCTTTGATCCATTTCGTCACCAATGGGAACCAAATCCACACCATGCCCCCCAAAAGACAAATATTTATAAAGTGTGTATGTGTGCTGTGAAGTATGTCCAACCACTCTTGTCCTTTCCACGTGATCGGTGTAGCAGGCCTTTTTCTTTTGTGTTTAGGAAATCAGCTTGTCATCAGGCTTGTTTGGATTTAACTGGTACTAACTTTGGCATAGTAAAAAACAAAGGTGGCTCTAGTTTGTGTAAAGGCTGGAATACACTACACGATTTTGACACCAATTTAGGAGCCTGGGCTTGTTCCCAAAAGTTGGAGCCAGTCAGCAGTTTTTGGACATTCAGGCTTGACTGATTTTACAGAAAATTTCATAAGCATTTTGGCGCTTTTCCTCTGCATGGTACGGCTCGGTACGGTTCACTTTTTGGGGATTTTCCACTGGGTACAGTACCTGGTACTTTTTTTAGTACCACCTCGGTTGGGGTTCCAAGTGAACTGTACCGTTACCAAAACGTGACGTGTAAACTACTGATCACGGATTGGCCGGAGAGAATCGTCACTTCCTGCATCACTGAACTTGCGACACAAACACAAAAGA